>NW_027009046.1:0-7500 GCF_036934945.1 Oncorhynchus masou masou | reverse complement strand
TGTATTGAACACAATAGATTTTTTTATTTTCGTCCTCCTTGGTTAGTAAAATGTTCTTCTTCTCTGGGTCAAAGAAAAGGGGAGGGGAGGGGCGGGGTTTGGGAACTGACATAGCGACATACACATAGCAAATCACATCGACCTGTTTTAATCATTCAAATCATCATTTAAATACTACATGAATAAATACATAAATTAAAAGCTTTTTTCTATTCCAAGTTAGTAGGACTTTGACAATTTAAAATGGTCACTTAAAAACTAAAATAATCTATGTAACAGATCTTGTATCGTGGCTGTTGAAAGAGAAATCAAATTAAACTTTATTTGTCAACAACAAGTGTAGACTTTTATCGTGAAAATGCTTTACTTTACAAGACCTTAACGAACAGAGCAGTTCAAAGAAGAGTTAAGAAAATATATTTACCAAATAGACTAAAATATAAAGTAATTATAATAAGTAACACAATAAGACTAACAATAGCGGGGCTATATACAGGGTATTACGGTACAGAGTCAGTGTGGAGGCTATATACAGGGTATTACGGTACAGAGTCAGTGTGGAGGCTATGTACAGGGTATTACGGTACAGAGTCTATGTGGAGGCTATATACAGGGTATTACAGTACAGAGTCAATGTGGAGGCTATATACAGGGTATTACGGTACAGAGTCAATGTTGAGGCTAAATACAGGGTATTACGGTACAGAGTCACTGTGGAGGCTATATACAGGGTATTATGGTACAGAGTCAGTGTGGAGGCTATATACAGGGTATTACGGTACAGAGTCACTGTGGAGGCTATATACAGGGTGTTACGGTACAGAGTCACTGTGGAGGCTATATACAGGGTGTTACGGTACAGAGTCACTGTGGAGGCCATATACAGGGTGTTACGGTACAGAGTCAATGTGGAGGCTATATACAGGGTGTTACGGTACAGAGTCAGTGTGGAGGCTATATACAGGGTGTTACGGTACAGAGTCAGTGTGGAGGCTATATACAGGGTATTACGGTACAGAGTCAGTGTGGAGGCTATATACAGGGTATTACGGTACAGAGTCAGTGTGAGGCTATATACAGGGTATTACGGTACAGAGTCAGTGTGGAAGCTATATACAGGGTATTACGGTACAGAGTCAGTGTGAGGCTATATACAGGGTATTACGGTACAGAGTCAGTGTGGAGGCTATATACAGGGTATTACGGTACAGAGTCCGTGTGGACGCTATATACAGGGTATTACGGTACAGAGTCAGTGTGGAGGCTATATACAGGGTGTTACGGTACAGAGTCAATGTGGAGGCTATATACAGCGTATTACAGTACAGAGTCAGTGTGGAGGCTATATACAGGGTATTACGGTACAGAGTCAGTGTGAGGCTATAAACAGGGTATTACGGTACAGAGTCAGTGTGGAGGCTATATACAGGGTATTACGGTACAGAGTCAGTGTGGACGCTATATACAGGGTATTACGGTACAGAGTCAGTGTGGAGGCTATATACAGGGGGCTACGGTACAGAGTCAATGTGGAGGTTGTATACAGGGGTTACCAGTACAGAGTCAATGTGGAGACGATATACAGGGGGTTACGGTACAGAGTCAATGTGGAGGCTATATACAGGGTATTACGGTACAGAGTCAGTGTGGAGGCTATATACAGGGTATTACGGTACAGAGTCAGTGTGGAGGCTATATACAGGGTGTTGCGGTACAGAGTCCGTGTGGACGCTATATACAGGGTATTACGGTACAGAGTCAGTGTGGAGGCTATATCCAGGGTGTTACGGTACAGAGTCAATGTGGAGGCTATATACAGCGTATTACAGTACAGAGTCAGTGTGGAGGCTATATACAGGGTATTACGGTACAGAGTCAGTGTGAGGCTATAAACAGGGTATTACGGTACAGAGTCAGTGTGGAGGCTATATACAGGGTATTACGGTACAGAGTCAGTGTGGACGCTATATACAGGGTATTACGGTACAGAGTCAGTGTGGAGGCTATATACAGGGTATTACGGTACAGAGTCACTGTGGAGGCTATATACAGGGTATTACGGTACAGAGTCAGTGTGGAGGCTATATACAGGGTGTTACGGTACAGAGTCAGTGTGGAGGCTATATACAGGGTATTACGGTACAGAGTCAATGTGGAGGCTATATACAGGGTGTTACGGTACAGAGTCAGCGTGGAGGCTATATACAGGGTGTTACGGTACAGAGTCAGTGTGGAGGCTATATACAGGGTATTACGGTACAGAGTCACTGTGGAGGCTATATACAGGGTGTTACGGTACAGAGTCAGTGTGGAGGCTATATACAGGGTATTACGGTACAGAGTCAATGTGGAGGCTATATACAGGGGGCTACGGTACAGAGTCAATGTGGAGGTTGTATACAGGGGGTACCAGTACAGAGTCAATGTGGAGACGATATACAGGGGGTTACGGTACAGAGTCAATGTGGAGGCTATATACAGGGTATTACGGTACAGAGTCAGTGTGGAGGCTATATACAGGGTATTACGGTACAGAGTCAGTGTGGAGGCTATATACAGGGTGTTACGGTACAGAGTCAGTGTTGAGGCTATATAAAGGGGATTACGGTACAGAGTCAATGTGGAGGCTACATACAGGGTATTACGGTACAGAGTCAGTGTGGAGGCTATATACAGGGTATTACGGTACAGAGTCAATGTGGAGGCTATATACAGGGTGTTATGGTACAGAGTCAGTGTGGAGGCTATATACAGGGTGTTATGGTACAGAGTCAGTGTGGAGGCTATATAAGGAAACCTAATACATAGACTTACTAATAACCTGTATACTTACTGCGTAGTAACACTACGAGACACGGATCAAAACCGTAACGCGTCAAACAATGAGGGGAAACACAAAATACCTCAAATAAAACATCATTCTACATCAACAAAAAAACAACACAGACACATCAAATCAACGCTGATACAATTACGTGTGATCAGAACCGATCGCACGTCGTTCCCACGGTGACGGATTGCAGCTCCTTACGCCCTGTCGCAGGTAGCCACTGCTTGACTTGGGCCGGGCCAATTTATTTTATTTATTTAGGGGTGGGACTGCGTACCGACTCCACTATAAAACAAAGTGGCGTTATCACCGGCTCAGATTCAAAAACAGAGTTTAAAAAAAATATATATATATATAAAGTTTGATCAAAGCGGAATTAAAATGGGATGAGGGTTCCTACGGTCATGAGAATTGCTGCTGGTTTTCTGCTCTACCTGATCACTATTATCATTGTTATTAATATTTTTATAAGTACAGAGTACTGCTGGTTTTCTACTTAATAATTAACTGCACCCAGGTCAAAATCAGTCCCAAATTAGAGGAGAGTAATTTTTTAAAAGCAGAAGAACTGGCTTTGATGAGGAAAAATGTGAATCAACCTTCTTGTCTCCACCAAGAGAGAAACACCAGAAATGTTGCACTGACAAATCAACACTCGGTAACGCTGGCCAATCAGCCAATCAGCTGTGTCGTGGATACACTCGGTAACGCCATCAGCCAATCAGCTGTGTCGTGGATACACACGGTAACGCTGGCCAATCAGCTGTGTAGTGGATACACTCGGTAACGCCATCAGCCAATCAGCTGTGTAGTGGATACACTCGGTAACGCCATCAGCCAATCAGCTGTGTCGTGGATACACACGGTAACGCTGGCCAATCAGCTGTGTCGTGGATACACTCGGTAACGCCATCAGCCAATCAGCTGTGTAGTGGATACACTCGGTAACGCTGGCCAATCAGCTGTGTCGTGGATACACTTTCGATACGCTGGCCAATCAGCTGTGTCGTGGATACACTCGGTAACGCCATCAGCCAATCAGCTGTGTCGTGGATACACTCGATAACGCCATCAGCCAATCAGCTGTGTCGTGGATACACTCGATAACGCCATCAGCCAATCAGCTGTGTAGTGGATACACTCGAGTAACGCCATCAGCCAATCAGCTGTGTAGTGGATACACTTTCGATAACGCCATCAGCCAATCAGCTGTGTAGTGGATACACTCGATAACGCCATCAGCCAATCAGCTGTGTCGTGGATACACTTTCGGTAACGCCATCAGCCAATCAGCTGTGTCGTGGATACACACGGTAACGCTGGCCAATCAGCTGTGTCGTGGATACACTCGGTAACGCTGGCCAATCAGCTGTGTAGTGGATACACTTTCGATAACGCTGGCCAATCAGCTGTGTCGTGGATACACTCGGTAACGCTGGCCAATCAGCTGTGTCGTGGATACACTCGATAGCCATCAGCCAATCAGCTGTGTCGTGGATACACTTTCGGTAACGCCATCAGCCAATCAGCTGTGTCGTGGATACACTCGGTAACGCCATCAGCCAATCAGCTGTGTAGTGGATACACTCGATAACGCCATCAGCCAATCAGCTGTGTAGTGGATACACTCGGTAACGCCATCAGCCAATCAGCTGTGTCGTGGATACACTTTCGGTAACGCCATCAGCCAATCAGCTGTGTCGTGGATACACACGGTAACGCTGGCCAATCAGCTGTGTCGTGGATACACTCGATAACGCTGGCCAATCAGCTGTGTAGTGGATACACTCGGTAGCGCTGGCCAATCAGCTGTGTCGTGGATACACTTTCGGTAACGCTGGCCAATCAGCTGTGTCGTGGATACACTCGAGTAACGCCATCAGCCAATCAGCTGTGTCGTGGATACACTTTCGGTAACGCCATCAGCCAATCAGCTGTGTCGTGGATACACTCGGTAACGCCATCAGCCAATCAGCTGTGTAGTGGATACACTCGGTAACGCTGGCCAATCAGCTGTGTCGTGGATACACAACGCTGGCCAATCAGCTGTGTCGTGGAT
Organism: Oncorhynchus masou masou; assembly: GCF_036934945.1. Taxonomy (NCBI): domain Eukaryota; kingdom Metazoa; phylum Chordata; class Actinopteri; order Salmoniformes; family Salmonidae; genus Oncorhynchus; species Oncorhynchus masou. The sequence goes on along the minus strand of NW_027009046.1, from coordinate 2,611 downwards.
ACACTCGATAACGCCATCCAGCCAATCAGCTGTGTCGTGGATACACTCGGTAACGCCATCAGCCAATCAGCTGTGTAGTGGATACACTCGGTAACGCCATCAGCCAATCAGCTGTGTAGTGGATACACTCGGTAACGCCATCAGCCAATCAGCTGTGTAGTGGATACACTCGGTAACGCCATCAGCCAATCAGCTGTGTAGTGGATACACTCGGTAACGTCATCAGCCAATCAGCTGTGTCGTGGATACACTCGATAACGCCATCAGCCAATCAGCTGTGTAGTGGATACACTCGGTAACGCCATCAGCCAATCAGCTGTGTAGTGGATACACTCGGTAACGCCATCAGCCAATCAGCTGTGTAGTGGATACACGGTAACGCCATCAGCCAATCAGCTGTGTCGTGGATACACTCGATAACGCCATCAGCCAATCAGCTGTGTCGTGGATACACTCGGTAACGCCATCAGCCAATCAGCTGTGTCGTGGATACACTCGGTAACGCCATCAGCCAATCAGCTGTGTCGTGGATACACACGGTAACGCCATCAGCCAATCAGCTGTGTAGTGGATACACTCGGTAACGCCATCAGCCAATCAGCTGTGTCGTGGATACACTCGGTAACGCCATCAGCCAATCAGCTGTGTTGTGGATACACACGGTAACGCCATCAGCCAATCAGCTGTGTCGTGGATACACTCGGTAACGCCATCAGCCAATCAGCTGTGTCGTGGATACACACGGTAACTCCATCAGCCAATCAGCTGTGTCGTGGATAGGATTCTACCGCTGCTAGAGGTTCATAACTGTCAAGGTTCTGTGGGGGAGTTTAAACTTCCTTAGCCCACTATGTCTGTGTGTGTGTGTGTGTGTAGTGTGTGTGTGTGTGTGTGTGTGTGTGTGTAGTGTGTGTGTGTGTGTGTGTGTGTGTGTGTGTGTGTGTGTGTGTGTGTGTGTGTGTGTGTGTGTGTGTGTGTGTGTGTGTGTGTGTGTGTGTGTAGTGTGTGTGTGTGTGTGTGTGTGTGTGTAGTGTGTGTGTGTGTGTGTGTGTGTGTGTGTGTGTGTGTGTAGTGTGTGTGTGTGTGTGTGTGTGTGTGTGTGTGTGTGTGTGTGTGTGTGTGTGTGTGTGTGTGTGTGTGTGTGTGTGTGTGTGTGTGTGTGTGTGTGTGTGTGTGTGTGTGTCCCTGCTCTCTTAAACCTCTCTCTCTCTCTGATCTAAGCACCGTGGACCAGCCGTGTTTCCATCCTCCAGCTCTACATCCCAGTGTAGTGTAGGTGTGTCCTGGGCCCCGAGCCGCACAGTAGATGGACCCTTCACTTCTATTGGTCAGCACGGTCCACAACGCCTCGAGAGCTTCGTTACGACGGTTACAACGGCATGGCATTCACCGGTCGTAAAACAATCATTATTATTATTACGTCCCGGGAGTCCCCCCCCCCCCCCCCTCGGCCAGGGAACAACTCCAGGCCTCTGTAATAGCCTGATAAATCGTGATGAATACGTACCTGTAGATGATTTAAGGACACAAACAGAAACAGATAGATGTTAATGGAGACAGAATGAGGACAACAGATCCAGATAGAAGGCCCAGGCTAAAACAAGTTTTTTTGGGCACTAGAGTTGTCTATCAAAGTCTATGGGGCAGTATGTCCATAGAGGTCAATAGAAGGCCCATGCTAAAACACATTTTTGGGGGCACTAGAGTTGTCTATCAAAGTCTATGGGGCAGTATGTCCATAGAGGTCGATAGAAGGCCCATGCTAAAACAAGTTTTTTTGGGGGCACTAGAGTTGTCTATCAAAGTCTATGAGGCAGTATGTCCATAGAGGTCGATAGAAGGCCCATGCTAAAACACGTTTTTGGGGGCACTAGAGTTGTCTATCAAAGTCTATGGGGCAGTATGTCCATAGAGGTAGAAGCCCCATGCTATAGAAGTTGTCTATCCTATGCTAAAACGATAGAAGGCCCATGTTTTTTTGGGCACTAGAGTTGTCTATCAAAGTCTATGAGGCAGTATGTCCATAGAGGTCGATAGAAGGCCCATGCTAAAACAAGTTTTTTTGGGGGCACTAGAGTTGTCTATCAAAGTCTATGGGGCAGTATGTCCATAGAGGTCGATAGAAGGCCCATGCTAAAACAAGTTTTTGGGGGGCACTAGAGTTGTCTATCAAAGTCTATGGGGCAGTATGTCCATAGAGGTCGATAGAAGGCCCATGCTAAAACAAGTTTTTGGGGGCACTAGAGTTGTCTATCAAAGTCTATGGGGCAGTATGTCCATAGAGGTCGATAGAAGGCCCATGCTAAAACACGTTTTTTGGGGGCACTAGAGTTGTCTATCAAAGTCTATGGGGCAGTATGTCCATAGAGGTCGATAGAAGGCCCATGCTAAAACACGTTTTTGGGGGCACTAGAGTTGTCCCATCAAAGTCTATGGTCTATGGCAGTAGGTCCATAGAGGTCGATAGAAGGCCCATGCTAAAACACATTTTTGGGGGCACTAGAGTTGTCTATCAAAGTCTATGGGGCAGTATGTCCATAGAGGTAGATAGAGGGCCCATGCTTTGTGGCATTAGAGCTATCTATCTATGTTTATGGGACAGTAGGTCCAT
>NW_027009045.1:0-57994 GCF_036934945.1 Oncorhynchus masou masou | reverse complement strand
TAGGACAGACACCAGCCCTAACTAATGGTTCCTCTGTAGGACAGACACCAGCCCTAACTAATGGTTCCTCTGGTTCCTCTGTAGGACAGACACCAGCCCTAACTATTGGTTCCTCTGTAGGACAGACACCAACCCTAACTAATGGGTCCTCTGGTCCTCTGTAGGACAGACACCAACCCTAACTAATGGTTCCTCTGTAGGACAGACACCAGTCCTAACTAATGTTTCCTCTGTAGGACAGACACCAGCCCTAACTAATGGGTCCTCTGGTCCTCTGTAGGACAGACACCAGCCCTAACTAATGGTTCCTCTGTAGGACAGACACCAGCCCTAACTAATGGTTCCTCTGTAGGACAGACACCAGCCCTAACTAATGGAGGTTCTCATATATTTATAACCGCCAGCTCAGTAACACTAAGAGGTCTTCAATAAAAACCTGTCGAGGGTGAAGTTGTGGAGGTGTGTGTGTGTGTGTGTGTGTGTGTGCTCTCATCTTCTGTAATGACTGAGTAAAAAGAGTCTTGATCATGGAGTCTAATACCTGTGTTTCTCTCTTTCCAGGAAACCGAGATTGCTGTCGACTGCAACCATGTAAGTGCTCCTCTCTCTCTCTCTCTCCTTCCTCGCCCTCTCTCTCTCTCTCTCTCTCTCTCTCTCCCCTCATCTTGACACAGTTTCCCCATCAACGCTTTTGAAGTCTGTCAAAGCTCTGCCAAGTCACACGTACGGGATGAGCGTTGACAGCATCTTCACATGGCAGGAGAAGACCTCCCCTCTGGAGGTGACAGCATCTTCACATGGCAGGAGAAGACCTCCCCTCCGGAGGTGACAGCATCTTCACATGGCAGGAGAAGACCTCCCCTCTGGAGGTGACAGCATCTTCACATGGCAGGAGAAGACCTCCCCTCTGGAGGTGACAGCATCTTCACATGGCAGGAGAAGACCTCCCCTCTGGAGGTGACAGCATCTTCACATGGCAGGAGAAGACCTCCCCTCTGGAGGTGACAGCATCTTCACATGGCAGGAGAAGACCTCCCCTCTGGAGGTGACAGCATCTTCACATGGCAGGAGAAGACCTCCCCTCTGGAGGTGACAGCATCTTCACATGGCAGAAGGAGGTGACAGCATCTTCACATGGCAGGGAAGACCTCCCCTCTGGAGGTGACAGCATCTTCACATGGCAGGACCTCCCTCTGACAGCATCTTCACATGGCATGGAGAAGACCTCCCCTCTGGAGGTGACAGCATCTTCACATGGCAGGAGAAGACCTCCCTCTGGAGGTGACAGCATCTTCACATGGCAGGAGAAGACCTCCCCTCTGGAGGTGACAGCATCTTCACATGGCAGGAGAAGACCTCCCCTCTGGAGGTGACAGCATCTTCACATGGCAGGAGAAGACCTCCCTCTGGAGGTGACAGCATCTTCACATGGCAGGAGAAGACCTCCCCTGGAGGTGACAGCATCTTCACATGGCAGGAGAAGACCTCCCCTCTGGAGGTGACAGCATCTTCACATCACATGGCAGGAGAAGACCTCCCTCTGGAGGTGACAGCATCTTCACATGGCAGGAGAAGACCTCCCCTCTTGACAGCACATGGCAGGAGAAGACCTCCCCTCTGGAGGTGACAGCATCTTCACATGGCAGGAGAAGACCTCACCTCTGGAGGTGACAGCATCTTCACATGGCAGGAGAAGTACACCACTTAGAGGTGTAGTTCAGTCAATGTGGAGCCTCACTAACATGCAGAGATCGTATGATTTGTAAAGAGGCAAAGCTCTTCCTAGTTGTGGCTTCGAGATGTTAATAGCATCACTACAGTTTGTTGTGGCTGCTAGATGTTGATAGGATCACTACAGTTCGTTGTGGCTGCTAGATGTTGATAGGATCACTACAGTTCGTTGTGGCTGCTAGATGTTGATAGGATCACTACAGTAGATGTTGTGGCTGCTAGATGTTGATAGGATCACTACAGTTCGTTGTGGCTGCTAGATGTTGATAGGATCACTACAGTTCGTTGTGGCTGCTAGATGTTGATAGGATCACTACAGTTCGTTGTGGCTGCTAGATGTTGATAGGATCACTACAGTTCGTTGTGGCTGCTAGATGTTGATAGGATCACTACAGTTCGTTGTGGCTGCTAGATGTTGATAGGATCACTACAGTTCGTTGTGGCTGCTAGATGTTGATAGGATCACTACAGTTCGTTGTGGCTGCTAGATGTTGATAGGATCACTACAGTTCGTTGTGGCTGCTAGATGTTGATAGGATCACTACAGTTCGTTGTGGCTGCTAGATGTTGATAGGATCACTACAGTTCGTTGTGGCTGCTAGATGTTGATAGGATCACTACAGTTCGTTGTGGCTGCTAGATGTTGATAGGATCACTACAGTTCGTTGTGGCTGCTAGATGTTGATAGGATCACTACAGTTCGTTGTGGCTGCTAGATGTTGATAGGATCACTACAGTTCGTTGTGGCTGCTAGATGTTGATAGGATCACTACAGTTCGTTGTGGCTGCTAGATGTTAATAGGATCACTACAGTTCGTTGTGGCTGCTAGATGTTGATAGGATCACTACAGTTCGTTGTGGCTGCTAGATGTTGATAGGATCACTACAGTTCGTTGTGGCTGCTAGATGTTGATAGGATCACTACAGTTCGTTGTGGCTGCTAGATGTTGATAGGATCACTACAGTTCGTTGTGGCTGCTAGATGTTGATAGGATCACTACAGTTCGTTGTGGCTGCTAGATGTTGATAGGATCACTACAGTTCGTTGTGGCTGCTAGATGTTGATAGGATCACTACAGTTCGTTGTGGCTGCTAGATGTTGATAGGATCACTACAGTTCGTTGTGGCTGCTAGATGTTGATAGGATCACTACGGTTCGTTGTGGCTGCTAGATGTTGATAGGATCACTACAGTTCGTTGTGGCTGCTAGATGTTGATAGGATCACTACAGTTCGTTGTGGCTGCTAGATGTTGATAGGATCACTACAGTTCGTTGTGGCTGCTAGATGTTGATAGGATCACTACAGTTCGTTGTGGCTGCTAGATGTTGATAGGATCACTACAGTTCGTTGTGGCTGCTAGATGTTGATAGGATCACTACAGTTCGTTGTGGCTGCTAGATGTTGATAGGATCACTACAGTTCGTTGTGGCTGCTAGATGTTGATAGGATCACTACAGTTCGTTGTGGCTGCTAGATGTTGATAGGATCACTACAGTTCGTTGTGGCTGCTAGATGTTGATAGGATCACTACAGTTCGTTGTGGCTGCTAGATGTTGATAGGATCACTACAGTTCGTTGTGGCTGCTAGATGTTGATAGGATCACTACAGTTCGTTGTGGCTGCTAGATGTTGATAGGATCACTACAGTTCGTTGTGGCTGCTAGATGTTGATAGGATCACTACAGTTCGTTGTGGCTGCTAGATGTTGATGATTACAGTTCGTTGTGGCTGCTAGATGTTGATAGGATCACTACAGTTCGTTGTGGCTGCTAGATGTTGATAGGATCACTACAGTTCGTTGTGGCTGCTAGATGTTGATAGGATCACTACAGTTCGTTGTGGCTGCTAGGATGTTGATAGGATCACTACAGTTCGTTGTGGCTGCTAGATGTTGATAGGATCACTACAGTTCGTTGTGGCTGCTAGATGTTGATAGGATCACTACAGTTCGTTGTGGCTGCTAGATGTTGATAGGATCACTACAGTTCGTTGTGGCTGCTAGATGTTGATAGGATCACTACAGTTCGTTGTGGCTGCTAGATGTTGATAGGATCACTACAGTTCGTTGTGGCTGCTAGATGTTGATAGGATCACTACAGTTCGTTGTGGCTGCTAGATGTTGATAGGATCACTACAGTTCGTTGTGGCTGCTAGATGTTGATAGGATCACTACAGTTCGTTGTGGCTGCTAGATGTTGATAGGATCACTACAGTTCGTTGTGGCTGCTAGATGTTGATAGGATCACTACAGTTCGTTGTGGCTGCTAGATGTTGATAGGATCACTACAGTTCGTTGTGGCTGCTAGATGTTGATAGGATCACTACAGTTCGTTGTGGCTGCTAGATGTTGATAGGATCACTACAGTTCGTTGTGGCTGCTAGATGTTGATAGGATCACTACAGTTCGTTGTGGCTGCTAGATGTTGATAGGATCACTACAGTTCGTTGTGGCTGCTAGATGTTGATAGGATCACTACAGTTCGTTGTGGCTGCTAGATGTTGATAGGATCACTACAGTTCGTTGTGGCTGCTAGATGTTGATAGGATCACTACAGTTCGTTGTGGCTGCTAGATGTTGATAGGATCACTACAGTTCGTTGTGGCTGCTAGATGTTGATAGGATCACTACAGTTCGTTGTGGCTGCTAGATGTTGATAGGATCACTACAGTTCGTTGTGGCTGCTAGATGTTGATAGGATCACTACAGTTCGTTGTGGCTGCTAGATGTTGATAGGATCACTACAGTTCGTTGTGGCTGCTAGATGTTGATAGGATCACTACAGTTCGTTGTGGCTGCTAGATGTTGATAGGATCACTACAGTTCGTTGTGGCTGCTAGATGTTGATAGGATCAGTTCGTTGTGGCTGCTAGATGTTGATAGGATCAGTTCGTTGTGGCTGCTAGATGTTGATAGGATCACTACAGTTCGTTGTGGCTGCTAGATGTTGATAGGATCACTACAGTTCGTTGTGGCTGCTAGATGTTGATAGGATCACTACAGTTCGTTGTGGCTGCTAGATGTTGATAGGATCACTACAGTTGTTGTGGCTGCTAGATGTTGATAGGATCACTACAGTTCGTTGTGGCTGCTAGATGTTGATAGGATCACAGTTCGTGGTGGCTGCTAGATGTTGATAGGATCACTACAGTTCGTTGTGGCTGCTAGATGTTGATAGGATCACTACAGTTCGTTGTGGCTGCTAGATGTTGATAGGATCACTACAGTTCGTTGTGGCTGCTAGATGTTGATAGCATCACTACAGTTCGTTGTGGCTGCTAGATGTTGATAGGATCACTACAGTTCGTTGTGGCTGCTAGATGTTGATAGGATCACTACAGTTCGTTGTGGCTGCTAGATGTTGATAGGATCACTACAGTTCGTTGTGGCTGCTAGATGTTGATAGGATCACTACAGTTCGTTGTGGCTGCTAGATGTTGATAGGATCACTACAGTTCGTTGTGGCTGCTAGATGTTGATAGGATCACTACAGTTCGTTGTGGCTGCTAGATGTTGATAGGATCACTACAGTTCGTTGTGGCTGCTAGATGTTGATAGGATCACTACAGTTCGTTGTGGCTGCTAGATGTTGATAGGATCACTACAGTTCGTTGTGGCTGCTAGATGTTGATAGGATCACTACAGTTCGTTGTGGCTGCTAGATGTTGATAGGATCACTACAGTTCGTTGTGGCTGCTAGATGTTGATAGGATCACTACAGTTCGTTGTGGCTGCTAGATGTTGATAGGATCACTACAGTTCGTTGTGGCTGCTAGATGTTGATAGGATCACTACAGTTCGTTGTGGCTGCTAGATGTTGATAGGATCACTACAGTTCGTTGTGGCTGCTAGATGTTGATAGGATCACTACAGTTCGTTGTGGCTGCTAGATGTTGATAGGATCACTACAGTTCGTTGTGGCTGCTAGATGTTGATAGGATCACTACAGTTCGTTGTGGCTGCTAGATGTTGATAGGATCACTACAGTTCGTTGTGGCTGCTAGATGTTGATAGGATCACTACAGTTCGTTGTGGCTGCTAGATGTTGATAGGATCACTACAGTTCGTTGTGGCTGCTAGATGTTGATAGGATCACTACAGTTCGTTGTGGCTGCTAGATGTTGATAGGATCACTACAGTTCGTTGTGGCTGCTAGATGTTGATAGGATCATCACTATCAGTTCGTTGTGGCTGCTAGATGTTGATAGGATCACTACAGTTCGTTGTGGCTGCTAGATGTTGATAGGATCACTACAGTTCGTTGTGGCTGCTAGATGTTGATAGGATCACTACAGTTCGTTGTGGCTGCTAGATGTTGATAGGATCACTACAGTTCGTTGTGGCTGCTAGATGTTGATAGGATCACTACAGTTCGTTGTGGCTGCTAGATGTTGATAGGATCACTACAGTTCGTTGTGGCTGCTAGATGTTGATAGGATCACTACAGTTCGTTGTGGCTGCTAGATGTTGATAGGATCACTACAGTTCGTTGTGGCTGCTAGATGTTGATAGGATCACTACAGTTCGTTGTGGCTGCTAGATGTTGATAGGATCACTACAGTTCGTTGTGGCTGCTAGATGTTGATAGGATCACTACAGTTCGTTGTGGTCGTCCAGGAAGTATTCAGACCCCTTGACTTTCTCCACATTTTGTTACGTTAGACTTCTTCTAAAATGGATTAAATAGTCGCCCCCCCCACATCAATCTACACACAATACACAATAATGACAAAGAAAAAAACAGATTTTTAGGAGTTTGTGCAAATGTATAGAAAGTAAAGTATTCAGATCCTTTGCTCTGTACTTTGTTGAAGCACCGTTAGCCGTCTTTTAACCCCTCTCGCTCAGTTTGTTTTTTATTTTTAATACAGATGCAAACGTTTCTAAAAACCTGTTGTCACTTTATGATGGCGTATTGTGTGTAGATTGATGAGCAACATGTTTTATTGAATCCATTTTAGACTGTAACATAACAGAAGGGGTGTTTTGGGTCTGGAGACACGGGGCTGTTTTGGGTCTGGAGACACGGGGCTGTTTTGGGTCTGGAGACACGGGGGTGTTTTGGGTCTGGAGACACGGGGGTGTTTTGGGTCTGGAGACACGGGGGTGTTTTGGGTCTGGAGACACGGGGCTGTTTTGGGTCTGGAGACACGGGGCTGTTTTGGGTCTGGAGACACGGGGCTGTTTTGGGTCTGGAGACACGGGGCTGTTTTGGGTCTGGAGACACGGGGCTGTTTTGGGTCTGGAGACACGGGGCTGTTTTGGGTCTGGAGACACGGGGCTGTTTTGGGTCTGGAGACACGGGGCTGTTTTGGGTCTGGAGACACGGGGCTGTTTTGGGTCTGGAGACACGGGGCTGTTTTGGGTCTGGAGACACGGGGCTGTTTTGGGTCTGGAGACACGGGGCTGTTTTGGGTCTGGAGACACGGGGCTGTTTTGGGTCTGGAGACACGGGGGCTGTTTGGGTCTGGAGACACGGGGCTGTTTTGGGTCTGGAGACACGGGGCTGTTTTGGGTCTGGAGACACGGGGCTGTTTTGGGTCTGGAGACACGGGGCTGTTTTGGGTCTGGAGACACGGGGCTGTTTTGGGTCTGGAGACACGGGGCTGTTTTGGGTCTGGAGACACGGGGCTGTTTTGGGTCTGGAGACACGGGGCTGTTTTGGGTCTGGAGACACGGGGCTGTTTTGGGTCTGGAGACACGGGGCTGTTTTGGGTCTGGAGACACGGGGCTGTTTTGGGTCTGGAGACACGGGGCTGTTTTGGGTCTGGAGACACGGGGCTGTTTTGGGTCTGGAGACACGGGGCTGTTTTGGGTCTGGAGACACGGGGCTGTTTTTTGGGTCTGGAGACACGGGGCTGTTTTGGGTCTGCCGTGGAGATACAGCCTTCATGTTCTCCCAGAGGGCCTCATGGATAGAGGGCCTCATGGATAGAGGGCCTCATGGATAGAGGGCCTCATGGATAGAGGGCCTCATGGATAGAGGGCCTCATGGATAGAGGGCCTCATGGATAGAGGGCCTCATGGATGAGCTCTCTGCCTGCCTGTTAGGGACAGAAGACGGCTAGTGACTCTTTCACCCCCCCTGCCCCCAACCTCTAAGTTTATCTAAGTTATGTTATGGTACATCTCCTCTCCTCCAACCCAGGTTAGACTGGCAGAGCTGAGATCTGTTATGGTACCTCTCCTCTCCTCCAACCCAGGTTAGACTGGCAGAGCTGAGATCTGTTATGGTACCTCTCCTCTCCTCCAACCCAGGTTAGACTGGCAGAGCTGAGATCTGTTATGGTACCTCTCCTCTCCTCCTCCAACCCAGGTTAGACTGGCAGAGCTGAGATCTGTTATGGTACCTCTCCTCTCCTCCAACCCAGGTTAGACTGGCAGAGCTGAGATCTGTTATGGTACCTCTCCTCTCCTCCAACCCAGGTTAGACTGGCAGAGCTGAGATCTGTTATGGTACCTCTCCTCTCCTCCAACCCAGGTTAGACTGGCAGAGCTGAGATCTGTTATGGTACCTCTCCTCCAACCCAGGTTAGACTGGCAGAGCTGAGATCTGTTATGGTACCAAGTCAGGAATTTTCCCCTACCAACAGGTTCTGTTCTGGTATCATATCTGTCTCTTCTCTCTCCCTCCCTTCTGTCTCTCTGTCTCATTGTCTGTCTCTGTGTGTCTGTCTGTGTGTCTCATGGTCTCTCTCTGTGTGTGTGTCTCATGGTCTGTGTCTGTCTGTGTGTCTCATGGTCTCTCTCTGTCTCTGTGTGTCTGTCTGTGTGTCTCATGGTTTCTCTCCTTCTTCCCTCCAGTTGCTATGGAACTACAAGCTGAACCTGACAATGGATCCCAAGTTTGAGTCTGTGGCCATGGACATCTGCAAGAGTACTATCACTGAGGTTAGTCTGAGGCACACACACACACACACACACACACACACACACGCAGCAACATGTCTTTATGGCTGCAGAGCTGCACCATGAGCCTGATGATGTCAGTCTGTTGTTGCTGTGACATTGACTGGGTCCTAAATGGCCCCCTGTCCCCTATAGGGCACTACCTGTCCCCTGTAGGGCACTACCTGTCCCCTGTAGGGCACCACCTGTCCTCTATAGGGCACCACCTGTCCCCTATAGGGCACTACCTGTCCCCTGTAGGGCACTACCTGTCCCCTGTAGGGCACTACCTGTCCCCTGTAGGGCACTACCTGTCCCCTGTAGGGCACTACCTGTCCCCTGTAGGGCACTACCTGTCCCCTGTAGGGCACTACCTGTCCCCTGTAGGGCACTACCTGTCCCCTGTAGGGCACTACCTGTCCCCTGTAGGGCACTACCTGTCCCCTGTGGGGCACTACCTGTCCCCTGTGGGGCACTACCTGTCCCCTGTGGGGCACTACCTGTCCCCTGTGGGGCACTACCTGTCCCCTGTGGGGCACCACCTGTCCCCTGTGGGGCACCACCTGTCCCCTGTGGGGCACTACCTGTCCCCTGTAGGGCACTACCTGTCCCCTGTAGGGCACCACCTGTCCCCTGTAGGGCACCACCGGTCCCCTGTAGGGCACCACCTGTCCCCTGTAGGGCACCACCTGTCCCCTGTAGGGCACCACCTGTCCCCTGTAGGGCACCACCTGTCCCCTGTAGGGCACTACCTGTCCCCTGTAGGGCACTACCTGTCCCCTGTAGGGCACTACCTGTCCCCTGTAGGGCACTACCTGTCCCCTGTAGGGCACCACCTGTCCCCTGTAGGGCACCACCTGTCCCCTGTAGGGCACCACCTGTCCCCTGTAGGGCACCACCTGTCCCCTATAGGGCACCACCTGTCCCCTATAGGGCACCACCTGTCCCCTATAGGGCACCACCTGTCCCCTGTAGGGCACTACCTGTCCCCTGTAGGGCACCACCGGTCCCCTATAGGGCACCACCGGTCCCCTATAGGGCCGTAGGGACTGTGGGCAATACCTGTCCCCTGTAGGGACTGTGGGCAATACCTGTCCCCTGTAGGGCCGTAGGCACTGTGGGCACCACCTGTCCCCTGTAGGGACTGTAGGCACCGTTTGTCCCCTGTAGGGCACTACCTGTCCCCTATGGGGCACCACCTGTCCCCTGTAGGGCCGTAGGGACTGTGGGCACCACCTGTCCCCTGTAGGGCCGTAGGGACTGTGGGCACTACCTGTCCCCTGTAGGGCACTCCCTGTCCCCTATAGGGCACCACCTGTCCCCTGTAGGGCCGTAGGGACTGTGGGCACTACCTGGCCCCTGTAGGGCACCACCTGTCCCCTGTAGGGCACCACCTGTCCCCTGTAGGGCACCACCTGTCCCCTGTAGGGCACCACCTGTCCCCTGTAGGGCACCACCTGTCCCCTGTAGGGCACCACCTGTCCCCTGTAGGGCACCACCTGTCCCCTGTAGGGCACCACCTGTCCCCTATAGGGCACCACCTGTCCCCTGTAGGGCACCACCTGTCCCCTGTAGGGCACCACCTGTCCCCTGTAGGGCACCACCTGTCCCCTGTAGGGCACCACCTGTCCCCTGTAGGGCACCACCTGTCCCCTATAGGGCACTACCTGTCCCCTGTAGGGCACTACCTGTCCCATGTAGGGCACTACCTGTCCCCTGTAGGGCCGTAGGGACTGTGGGCACTACCTGTCCCCTGTAGGGCACTACCTGTCCCCTATAGGGCACTACCTGTCCCCTATAGGGCACCACCTGTCCCCTGTAGGGCCGTAGGGACTGTGGGCACTACCTGTCCCCTGTAGGGCACCACCTGTCCCCTGTAGGGCACCACCTGTCCCCTGTAGGGCACCACCTGTCCCCTGTAGGGCACTACCTGTCCCCTATAGGGCACCACCTGTCCCCTATAGGGCACTACCTGTCCCCTGTAGGGCCGTAGGGACTGTGGGCACTACCTGTCCCCTGTAGGGCCGTAGGGACTGTGGGCACTACCTGTCCCCTGTAGGGCACCACCTGTCCCATGTAGGGCCGTAGGGACTGTGGGCAATACCTGTCCCCTGTAGGGCCGTAGGGACTGTGGGCACCGCTTGTCTCCTGTAGGGCACTACCTGTCCCCTGTAGGGCCGTAGTACAGAGACAGTGATCTACTCAGCCAGGTCATCTACTCAGCCAGGTCATCTACTCAGCCAGGTCATCTAGCCAGGTCATCTACTCAACCAGGTCATCTAGCCAGGTCATCTAGCCAGGTCATCCCATCTAGCCAGGTCATCCCATCTAGCCAGGTCATCCCATCTAGCCAGGTCATCTCATCTAGCCAGGTCATCTCATCTAGCCAGGTCATCTCATCTAGCCAGGTCATCTCATCTAGCCAGGTCATCTCATCTAGCCAGGTCATCTCATCTAGCCAGGTCATCTCATCTAGCCAGGTCATCTCATCTAGCCAGGTCATCTCATCTAGCCAGGTCATCTCATCTAGCCAGGTCATCCCATCTAGCCAGGTCATCCCATCTAGCCAGGTCATCCCATCTAGCCAGGTCATCTCTTCTAGCCAGGTCATCCCATCTAGCCAGGTCATCTAGCCAGGTCATCTACTCAGCTTTTCCTTCTCTTCCACTGGATGTTTTCAAAGGACAGGTTGTCATAGAGACAATAGAACTTCATCCAATCATTTAAAACACATAATCTTGTTACAGGTTTTCGAGGAGTTAAAACCTATCCTACTATTCAATCCTATTAACAACGTCTGTTTTAACTTCACCTCAGTGGTGTGTGTTGTATTCTAAGGAATGTGTATTTCACCTCTGCCCCCTCAGATTAAAGAGTGTGTATTCCACCTCTGTCCCCCCTCAGATTAAGGAGTGTGTATTTCACCTCTGCCCCCCCCCCCTCAGATTAAGGAGTGTGTATTTCACCTCTGTCCCCCCTCAGATTAAGGAGTGTGTATTTCACCTCTGCCCCCCCCCTCAGATTAAGGAGTGTGTATTTCACCTCTGCCCCCCCCCTCAGATTAAGGAGTGTGTATTTCACCTCTGCCCCCCCTCAGATTAAGGAGTGTGTATTTCACCTCTGCCCCCCCCTCAGATTAAGGAGTGTGTATTTCACCTCTGCCCCCCCCCTCAGATTAAGGAGTGTTCGGAGGAGGAGCGTGGTAAGGGTTACCTGGTGTCCTGCCTGGTGGATCACCGTGGTAACATCACAGAGTACCAGTGTCACCAGTACATCACCAAGATGACCTCTATCATCTTCTCAGACTACAGACTCATCTGTGGCTTCATGGACAAGTGTAGAGAGGACATCAACACGCTACGCTGTGGAAGCATCAACGTTGGAGAGAAGGTGAGATGGGAGGGTGTGTTGTAGTGATGCTCACAGGGAGGAAGGCTGAGGCACCGTCATCTCTCTGAGTTGTCTAGTGATTTGGTTAGGGCCTCTTCATAGTGCAGTACTGAAGGATTTATCGTGTGGGAGGACAATCCAGATCAATACAGGTTGGATTACCGATGGGGTTTGTTCTTCACTGGTTGGCCCTTTTTTTTAATAGATATGGGACTTTATCAAGGTGGGACTTTGTTTTTTGAATTCTTTGTGGATCTGTGTAATCTGAGGGAAATATGTGTCTCTAGTATGGTCATACATTGGACAGGAGGTTTGGAAGTGCAGCTCCGTTTCCAACTCATTTTGTGGGCAGTGAGCACATAGCCTGTCTTCTCCTGAGAGCCTCTCTTACAGAAAAAAGGATTGAGATAAACTTGTGTTATTGACCAAATGCTTATTTTCCACCATAATTTGCAAATAAATTCATTAAACATCCTACAATGTGATTTTTCTGGATATTTTTCTCATTTTGTCTGTCATAGTTGAAGTGTACCTATGATGACAATTACAGGCCTCTCTTCTTTTTAATTGGGAGAACTTGCACAATTGGTGGCTGACTAAATACTTTTTTGCCCCACTGTATATGAAGTTGATGCAAAGAGACAATATTTGCAGTGTTGACCCTTCTTTTTCAAGACCTCTGCACTCCACCCTGGCATGCTATCAATTAACTTCTGGGCCACATCCTGACTGATGGCAGCCCATTCTTGCATAATCAATGCTTGGAGTTTGTCATAATTTGTGTAGAAGATCTAGGTGCTGCTGTAGGTCCTCCTTGGTTGGTGACCGAAGCACCAGATCATCAACAAACAGTAGACATTAGACTTCAGATTGTAGTAGGGTGAGGCCTGGTGCTGTTACTGAGTTTAAGTATAACCAATTGGAACACTTTCTCTGCTCCTCTCTCCCTCTGCTCCCACCCTCACTCTGACCCCTCCCTCCCCCTTACCTCACAACCCCCCCCAGGACATCCATTCACAGGGTGAGGTCATAGCGTGTCTGGAGAAAGCCTTAGTCCGAGAGGCGGAGCAACAGGACCAGGCTCATCCAATCAGAGAGGAGTGTAAGAAGAGCATCATGCGCGTAGCGGAGCTGTCGTCAGACGACTTCCACCTGGACAGATTCCTGTACTTCTCCTGCCGAGAGGACCGAGAACGCTTCTGTGAAAACGTACGCTGCTCATCTTGCCTTACATAACAGTCTCCCAAATGACAATTATCTGATGCTTCAGGTTACTGAGGACACTGACTGGTCTCTGTTCTTCAGGTTACTGAGGACACTGACTGGTCTCTGTTCTTCAGGTTACCGAGGACAGTGACTGGTCTCTGTTCTTCGGGTTACTGAGGACAGTGACTGGTCTTTGTTCTTCAGGTTACCGAGGACAGTGACTGGTCTCTGTTCTCTCTCCAGGTTACCGAGGACAGTGACTGGTCTCTGTTCATCAGGTTACTGAGGACACTGACTGGTCTCTGTTATTCAGGTTACTGAGGACAGTGACTGGTCTCTGTTCTCTCTCCAGGTTACCGAGGACAGTGACTGGTCTCTGTTCTTCAGGTTACTGAGGACACTGACTGGTCTCTGTTCTTCAGGTTACTGAGGACACTGACTGGTCTCTGTTCTCTCTCCAGGTTACCGAGGACAGTGACTGGTCTCTGTTCTTCAGGTTACCGAGGACAGTGACTGGTCTCTGTTCTTCAGGTTACCGAGGACAGTGACTGGTCTCTGTTCTTCAGGTTACTGAGGACACTGACTGGTCTCTGTTCTTCAGGTTACCGAGGACACTGACTGGTCTCTGTTCTTCAGGTTACTGAGGACACTGACTGGTCTCTGTTCTTCAGGTTACTGAGGACACTGACTGGTCTCTGTTCTTCAGGTTACTGAGGACACTGACTGGTCTCTGTTCTTCAGGTTACTGAGGACAGTGACTGGTCTCTGTTCTTCAGGTTACTGAGGACACTGACTGGTCTCTGTTCTCTCTCCAGGTTACCGAGGACAGTGACTGGTCTCTGTTCTTCAGGTTACCGAGGACAGTGACTGGTCTCTGTTCTTCAGGTTACCGAGGACAGTGACTGGTCTCTGTTCTTCAGGTTACTGAGGACACTGACTGGTCTCTGTTCTTCAGGTTACTGAGGACACTGACTGGTCTCTGTTCTTCAGGTTACCGAGGACACTGACTGGTCTCTGTTCTTCAGGTTACCGAGGACACTGACTGGTCTCTGTTCTTCAGGTTACCGAGGACACTGACTGGTCTCTGTTCTTCAGGTTACTGAGGACACTGACTGGTCTTTGTTCTACTTCAGGTTACTGAGGACAGTGACTGGTCTCTGTTCTACTTCAGGTTACTGAGGACAGTGACTGGTCTCTGTTCTTCAGGTTACTGAGGACACTGACTGGTCTCTGTTGTTCAGGTTACTGAGGACACTGACTGGTCTCTGTTGTTCAGGTTACCGAGGACACTGACTGGTCTCTGTTCTTCAGGTTACCGAGGACACTGACTGGTCTCTGTTCTTCTTCAGGTTACTGAGGACACTGACTGGTCTCTGTTCAGGTTAATGAGGACAGTGACTGGTCTCTGTTCTTCATGTTACTGAGGACACTGACTGGTCTCTGTTCTTCAGGTTACCGAGGACACTGACTGGTCTCTGTTCTTCAGGTTACTGAGGACACTGACTGGTCTCTGTTCTTCAGGTTACTGAGGACACTGACTGGTCTCTGTTCTTCTTGAGGACAGTGACTGGTCTCTGTTCTTGTTAGGACAGTGACTGGTCTCTGTTCTTAAGGTTACCGAGGACAGTGACTGGTCTCTGTTCTTCAGGTTACCGAGGACAGTGACTGGTCTCTGTTCTTCTTCAGGTTACCGAGGACAGTGACTGGTCTCTGTTCTTCTTCAGGTTACCGAGGACAGTGACTGGTCTCTGTTCTTCTTCAGGTTACCGAGGACAGTGACTGGTCTCTGTTCTTCTTCAGGTTACCGAGGACAGTGACTGGTCTCTGTTGTTCGGGTTACCGAGGACAGTGACTGGTCTCTGTTTCAGGTTACCGAGGACAGTGACTGGGTTGTTCGGGTTCCGAGGACAGTGACTGGTCTGTTGTTCGGGTTACCGAGGACAGTGACTGGTCTCTGTTGTTCGGTTACCGAGGGTCTCTGTTGTTGTTACCGGACAGTGACTTGACTGGTCTCTGTTGTTCGGGTTACCGAGGACAGTGACTGGTCTGTTGTTCGGGTTACCGAGGACAGTGACTGGTCTCTGTTGTTCGGGTTACCGAGGACAGTGACTGGTCTCTGTTGTTCGGGTTACCGAGGACAGTGACTGGTCTCTGTTGTTCGGGTTACCGAGGACAGTGACTGGTCTCTGTTGTTCGGGTTACCGAGGACAGTGACTGGTCTCTGTTGTTCGGGTTACCGAGGACAGTGACTGGTCTCTGTTGTTCGGGTTACCGAGGACACTGACTGGTCTCTGTTGTTCGGGTTACCGAGGACACTGACTGGTCTCTGTTCTTCTTCGGGTTACCGAGGACACTGACTGGTCTCTGTTCTTCTTCGGGTTACTGAGGACAGTGACTGGTCTCTGTTCTTCAGGTTACCGAGGACACTGACTGGTCTCTGTTCTTCAGGTTACCGAGGACAGTGACTGGTCTCTGTTCTACTTCGGGTTACTGAGGACAGTGACTGGTCTCTGTTCTTCTTCAGGTTACTGAGGACAGTGACTGGTCTCTGTTCTACTTCGGGTTACTGAGGACAGTGACTGGTCTCTGCTGTTCGGGTTACTGAGGATGTTGACTGGCCTCTGTGTTTCTCTGTTCTTCCAGACCCAAGCAGGAGAGGGCAAGGTCTACAAGTGTCTCTTCAGCCACAAGTTTGAGGAGGCCATGTCTGAGAAGGTATGGAGAAAACCACTGATGGAGACGTGCAGATGATTTATATCAACATGTATATTATTTATTATATACACTACATACAAACATATGGCATTTCTAGTAGAGGTCGACCGATTTATGATTTTTCAACGCCGGTACCGATTATTGGAGGATCAAAAAAAGGCGATACCGATTAATCGGCCGAATTTGTATTTATTTTATTTGTAATAATGACAATTACAACAATACTGAATGAACACTTATTTTAACTTAATATAATACATAAATAAAAATATATTTGGCCTCAAATAAATAATGAAACATGTTCAATTTGGTTTAAATAATGCAAAAACAAAGTGTTGGAGAAGAAAGTAAAAGTGCAATATGTTCCGGTTCCGGGTTGGAGCGAGCGGTCGCATCTACACTTCGGTCCGCAGGTAGTATAACTTTTCATTACATTTCATTATAGTACAACGGTTTGATTTGTCTAATCTTAGCAATTTCTTCTTAGCTAGCTACATAGCCGTCTTTGTATCAAAGATAATTGCGTAATTATCGTATTTCGTCGTCCTAACGTAGTCTACACTGCTTTCTGCCCAGCAGCTAGCTAACGTCCACTAGCACAGCAGCTAGCTAACGTCCACTAGCACTGTAGAAACTATTACACTCAACGACTCGATTAGTGTAGTGTTAGCTAGCTACATAGTTGTCTTTGCTGTCTTCGTATCCAAGGTAATTGTGTAGTTTAGAGTGTGTAGACTTAGAGTGATTATCTTAATTTACCGAGGTTAGCTAGCCAACTATTTGTCGTCCTTAACGTAGGAGTCACTGCTAGCTAGCTAGCCAACAGCTAGCCAACGTCTTCCGAATTGAACTTCAACAACCCGGTCAACATTCCGCCTCGTTCCACAGGTAGTATCACATTTTCATTTCACTTCATTACAGTCCAACGGTTTGATTTGTTTGATCGTAGCTAGCTAGCTACATAGCCGTCTTTGTATCTAAGACAATTGTGTAGTCTGGAGCGATTTTCTAGGTTAGCTAGCCAGCTATAGTCGTCCTTTTAACGTAACGTTACGTAATCAACACTGCTAGCTAGCCAGCTAGCCCCCGATTAGCAGCACTGTAGAAACTATTACACTCGACGGAACGACTTGATTAGTGTAGTGTCAACAACGTAGCCACTGCCAGCTAGCCTACTCCAGCAGTACTGTATCATTTCAATCATTTTAGTCAATAAGATTCTTGCTACGTAAGCTTAACGTTCTGAACATTCGATAAGTGTAGTCCACTTGTCATTCCAATCTCCTTTGCATTAGCGTAGCCTCTTCTGTAGCCTGTCAACTATGTGTCTATCTATCCCTGTTCTCTCCTCTCTGCACAGACCATACAAACGCTCCACACCGCATGGCCGCGGCCACCCTAATCTGGTGGTCCCAGCGCGCACGACCCACGTGGAGTTCCAGGTCTCCGGTAGCCTCTGGAACTGCCAATCTGCGGCCAACAAGGCAGAGTTCATCTCAGCCTATGCCTCCCTCCAGTCCCTCGACTTCTTGGCACTGACGGAAACATGGATCACCACAGACAACACTGCTACTCCTACTGCTCTCTCTTCGTCCGCCCACGTGTTCTCGCACACCCCGAGAGCTTCTGGTCAGCGGGGTGGTGGCACCGGGATCCTCATCTCTCCCAAGTGGTCATTCTCTCTCTCTCCCCTTACCCATCTGTCTATCGCCTCCTTTGAATTCCATGCTGTCACAGTTACCAGCCCTTTCAAGCTTAACATCCTTATCATTTATCGCCCTCCAGGTTCCTCGGAGAGTTCATCAATGAGCTTGATGCCTTGATAAGCTCCTTTCCTGAGGACGGCTCACCTCTCACAGTCCTGGGCGACTTTAACCTCCCCACGTCTACCTTTGACTCATTCCTCTCTGCCTCCTTCTTTCCAATCCTCTCCTCTTTTGACCTCACCTCTCACCTTCCCCCTACTCACAAGGCAGGCAATACGCTCGACCTCATCTTTACTAGATGCTGTTCTTCCACTAACCTCATTGCAACTCCCCTCCAAGTCTCCGACCACTACCTTGTATCCTTTTCCCTCTCGCTCTCATCCAACACTTCCCACACTGCCCCTACTCGGATGGTATCGCGCCGTCCCAACCTTCGCTCTCTCCCCGCTACTCTCTCCTCTTCCATCCTATCATCTCTTCCCTCTGCTCATACCTTCTCCAACCTATCTCCTGATTCTGCCTCCTCAACCCTCCTCTCTTCCCTTTCTGCATCCTTTGACTCTCTATGTCCCCTATCCTCCAGGCCGGCTCGGTCCTCCCCCCTCCCGCTCCGTGGCTCGACGACTCATTGCGAGCTCACAGAACAGTGCTCCGGGCAGCCGAGCGGAAATGGAGGAAAACTCGCCTCCCTGCGGACCTGGCATCCTTTCCCCTCCTCTCTACATTTTCCTCCTCTGTCTCTGCTGCTAAAGCCACTTTCTTCCACTCTAAATTCCAAGCATCTGCCTCTAACCCTAGGAAGCTCTTTGCCACCTTCTCCTCCCTTCTGAATCCTCCTCCCCCTCCCCCCTCCTCCCTCTCTGCAGATGACTTCGTCAACCATTTTGAAAAGAAGGTCGACGACATCCGATCCTCGTTTGCTAAGTCAAACGACACCGCTGGTTCTGCTCACACTGCCCTACCCTGTGCTCTGACTTCTTTCTCCCCTCTCTCTCCAGATGAAATCTCTCTTCTTGTGACGGCCGGCCGCCCAACAACCTGCCCGCTTGACCCTATCCCCTCCTCTCTTCTCCAGACCATTTCCGGAGACCTTCTCCCTTACCTCACCTCGCTCATCAACTCATCCCTGACCGCTGGCTACGTCCCTTCCGTCTTCAAGAGAGCGAGAGTTGCACCCCTTCTGAAAAACCTACACTCGATCCCTCCGATGTCAACAACTACAGACCAGTATCCCTTCTTTCTTTTCTCTCCAAAACTCTTGAACGTGCCGTCCTTGGCCAGCTCTCCCGCTATCTCTCTCAGAATGACCTTCTTGATCCAAATCAGTCAGGTTTCAAGACTAGTCATTCAACTGAGACTGCTCTTCTCTGTTTCACGGAGGCGCTCCGCACTGCTAAAGCTAACTCTCTCTCCTCTGCTCTCATCCTTCTAGACCTATCGGCTGCCTTCGACACTGTGAACCATCAGATCCTCCTCTCCACCCTCTCCGAGTTGGGCATCTCCGGCGCGGCCCACGCTTGGATTGCGTCCTACCTGACAGGTCGCTCCTACCAGGTGGCGTGGCGAGAATCTGTCTCCTCGCCACGCGCTCTCACCACTGGTGTCCCCCAGGGCTCTGTTCTAGGCCCTCTCCTATTCTCGCTATACACCAAGTCACTTGGCTCTGTCATAACCTCACATGGTCTCTCCTATCATTGCTATGCAGACGACACACAATTAATCTTCTCCTTTCCCCTTCTGATGACCAGGTGGCGAATCGCATCTCTGCATGTCTGGCAGACATATCAGTGTGGATGACGGATCACCACCTCAAGCTGAACCTCGGCAAGACGGAGCTGCTCTTCCTCCCGGGGAAGGACTGCCCGTTCCATGATCTCGCCATCACGGTTGACAACTCCATTGTTTCCTCCTCCCAGAGCGCTAAGAACCTTGGCGTGATCCTGGACAACACCCTGTCGTTCTCAACTAACATCAAGGCGGTGGCCCGTTCCTGTAGGTTCATGCTCTACAACATCCGCAGAGTACGCCCCTGCCTCACACAGGAAGCGGCGCAGGTCCTAATCCAGGCACTTGTCATCTCCCGTCTGGATTACTGCAACTCGCTGTTGGCTGGGCTCCCTGCCTCTGCCATTAAACCCCTACAACTCATCCAGAACGCCGCAGCCCGTCTGGTGTTCAACCTTCCCAAGTTCTCTCACGTCACCCCGCTCCACCGCTCTCTCCACTGGCTT
This sequence comes from Oncorhynchus masou masou, assembly GCF_036934945.1. Lineage (NCBI taxonomy): Eukaryota > Metazoa > Chordata > Actinopteri > Salmoniformes > Salmonidae > Oncorhynchus > Oncorhynchus masou. The sequence goes on along the minus strand of NW_027009045.1, from coordinate 38,127 downwards.
CCAGTTGAAGCTCGCATCCGCTACAAGACCATGGTGCTTGCCTACGGAGCTGTGAGGGGAACGGCACCGCAGTACCTCCAGGCTCTGATCAGGCCCTACACCCAAACAAGGGCACTGCGTTCATCCACCTCTGGCCTGCTCGCCTCCCTACCACTGAGGAAGTACAGTTCCCGCTCAGCCCAGTCAAAACTGTTTGCTGCTCTGGCCCCCCAATGGTGGAACAAACTCCCTCACGACGCCAGGACAGCGGAGTCAATCACCACCTTCCGGAGACACCTGAAACCCCACCTCTTCAAGGAATACCTAGGATAGGATAAAGCAATCCTTCTCACCCCCCCTTAAATGGTTTAGATGCACTATTGTAAAGTGGCTGTTCCACTGATGTCAGAAGGTGAATTCACCAATTTGTAAGTCGCTCTGGATAAGAGCGTCTGCTAAATGACTTAAATGTAAATGTAAGTGCAATTTGTGCCATGTAAGAAAGCTAACGTTTCAGTTCCTTGCTCAGAACATGAGAACATATGAAAGTTGGTGGTTCCCACTCCTTGTGGAGTGAAATGAGAGGCAGGTGGTTAGAGCGTTGGACTAGTTAACTGTAAAGTTGAATCCCAAAATCTGTCGTTCTGCCCCTGGACAGGCAGTTAACCCACTGTTCCCCTGAACAGGGCAGTTAACCCACTGTTCCCCTGAACAGGGCAGTTAACCCACTGTTCCCCTGAACAGGGCAGTTAACCCACTGTTCCCAGGCCGTCATTGAAAATAAGAATGTGTTCTTAACTGATCTTGCCGAGTTAAATAAAGGTTAAATAAAAATAATACTGATTTCCGCTTTATGAAATCGGCCCTAATCAATCGGCCATTCCGATTAATCGGTCGACCTCTAATTTCTAGTCTAAGATATTCCAGCATAGTCACTGCGTAGACAAACCCACAGTACTGTGTTAGGCTGGGAGATAGGGAGATTTGTGGTCAGGACTGTGTTCGGCTGGGAGAGAGGGAGATTTGTGGTCAGGACTGTGTTCGGCTGGGAGAGAGGGAGATTTGTGGTCAGGACTGTGTTCGGCTGGGAGAGAGGGAGATTTGTGGTCAGGACTGTGTTCGGCTGGGAGAGAGGGAGATTTGTGGTCAGGACTGTGTTCGGCTGGGAGAGAGGGAGATTTGTGGTCAGGACTGTGTTCGGCTGGGAGAGAGGGAGATTTGTGGTCAGGACTGTGTTCGGCTGGGAGAGAGGGAGATTTGTGGTCAGGACTGTGTTCGGCTGGGAGAGAGGGAGATTTGTGGTCAGGACTGTGTTCGGCTGGGAGAGAGGGAGATTTGTGGTCAGGACTGAGAATAAGAATGAAGCTACATGCTGTCAACAGTGCTTTGATGAAGCTTTTAGTGGTTGGGTGTTGAACTAAAGGCTTTATTAAAGGGTCATTAAAGGGGCGGCCAATAGTGAGCAGACATTTTCTTTCTCAAGCTGTCATTTTTCAGCTCCTATGCCATATTTGGACGTGTGTAAAAGCTCTCTTTTTATGTGACAATGACTAAAACTTCTCTCTGTCTCTCCTCCCTCCCTCCCTCCCTCCCTCCCTCCCTCCCTCCCTCCCTCAGTGTCGAGAGGCCCTGACTACGCGTCAGAAGCTGATAACCCAGGACTACAAGGTTAGCTACTCTCTGACCAAGGCCTGTAAGGCCGACCTCAGGAAGCACCGCTGTAACCTGGACACCAACATGCCCCGCGCTAGAGAGGCACGACTATCATATCTGCTACTATGCCTGGAGTCTGCTGTACACAGGGGTGGGTGGAAGAGAGAGAGTGTGTGTGTACATATGTATGAGAGGTTATAAATGCCATACATTAACTGTTGAATGTGTATGAGGGGTGATAAATGCCATACATTAACTGTTGAATGTGTATACATGTGTATGAGGGGTGATAAATGCCATACATTAACTGTTGAATGTATATACATGTGTATGAGGGGTGATAAATGCCATACATTAACTGTTGAATGTGTATACATGTGTATGAGGGTGATAAATGCCATACATTAACTGTTGAATGTGTATACATGTGTATGAGGGGTGATAAATGCCATACATTAACTGTTGAATGTGTATACATGTGTATGAGGGGTGATAAATGCCATACATTAACTGTTGAATGTGTATACATGTGTATGAGGGTGATAAATGCCATACATTAACTGTTGAATGTGTATACATGTGTATGAGGGGTGATAAATGCCATACATTAACTGTTGAATGTGTATACATGTGTATGAGGGGTGATAAATGCCATACATTAACTGTTGAATGTGTATACATGTGTATGAGGGGTGATAAATGCCATACATTAACTGTTGAATGTATATACATGTGTATGAGGGGTGATAAATGCCATACATTAACTGTTGAATGTGTATACATGTGTATGAGGGGTGATAAATGCCAAACACATGTACACACATTCAACGGTTAATTGTTTGATGGTTGATACTTGAAGGTGTGACTTGAACGTGTGTATTTACAAATATATATTTTTATTGTTTATGTGTAACGATACGAAGTGTCTGATTTAATTCAGTTCCTAACAGCAGCTTTAATGGAATTCACTCCACAATATAATAGGCAATGTACTAACAGGACCCCTGGGGGTTATAATGCCTGTATAGAAACACACGAACCACATTACTTATTGTTCAGTGGGTCTACAGTCATTGTGACAAATATATCTAGCTATGTTAAGAATGATTTAAAATATATTTTAATTCTGATTGAATGTTGCTTTATGTTTCTGCTTTATAGCTTAAGTTATAGCCTAACATGAAGGAAATGACAGGTCAGTGACCTTTAACCTAATGAATGCAGACCCAATGAACAATAAGTTGTGTGGTTAATGTGTTTGTATACAGGTCCTGTTTGTGCGGGGGGGTCCTGTTTGTGCGGGGGTCCTGTTTGTGCGGGGGGTCCTGTTTGTGCGGGGGTCCTGTTTGTGCGGGGGTCCTGTTTGTGGGGGGGGGGTCCTGTTTGTGCGGGGGGGTCCTGTTTGTGCGGGGGGGTCCTGTTTGTGCGGGGGGGTCCTGTTTGTGCGGGGGTCCTGTTTGTGCGGGGGTCCTGTTTGTGCGGGGGTCCTGTTTGTGCGGGGGTCCTGTTTGTGCGGGGGTCCTGTTTGTGGGGGGTCCTGTTTGTGGGGGGGTCCTGTTTGTGGGGGGTCCTGTTTGTGCGGGGGTCCTGTTATATTGTGGAGTGAATTCCATTAACGCAGCTGTTAGGAACTGAATTAATCAGACATTCACTCTTCGTATTGTTATAATGTTCCCTCAATGTTTTCGTCACCATCCAAATTTCAGGTCTGCTGAGCTCAAATGTGAACGTCGTGAAAATGCTGTGCAACTTCCAGTGCGCGTTTACTGTGAACACTGAGGCTGTACCTGCTTTAAGTTAGTTTTACTGTGAACACTGAGGCTGTACCCGCTTTAAGCTACAGTTTTACTGTGAACACTGAGGCTGTACCCGCTTGAAGTTAGTTTTACTGTGAACACTGAGGCTGTACCTGCTTTAAGTTACAGTTTTACTGTGAACACTGAGGCTGTACCCGCTTGAAGTTAGTTTTACTGTGAACACTGAGGCTGTACCCACTTTAAGTTACAGTTTTACTGTGAACACTGAGGCTGTACCCACTTTAAGTTACAGTTTTACTGTGAACACTGAGGCTGTACCTGCTTTAAGTTAGTTTTACTGTGAACACTGAGGCTGTACCTGCTTTAAGTTACAGTTTTACTGTGAACACTGAGGCTGTACCTGCTTTAAGTTACAGTTTTACTGTGAACACTGAGGCTGTACCTGCTTGAAGTTACAGTTTTACTGTGAACACTGAGGCTGTACCTGCTTGAAGTTACAGTTTTACTGTGAACACTGAGGCTGTACCTGCTTTAAGTTACTGTTTTAACATTAGCCAAGTAGGCTACTGTGGCTATTGGATCATAATATAGGCCTACCAGAGTGTCCTACCATCAAAAACAATGGAGAAAATGCATCCCATAACACTTTAACATGGAAATAGCTGTTCTACTATTCAGCCTACAGTAGCAGCCAATGTGTGGTACCAATGTATGTCTACATTCCATGAGACTTGCAGGGCTTGACATTAACCTGTTTATCCACTTGTCCTTCAGACAAGATGACTGTTGCTTGATGCAAGAAACCACTTCACAAAATAAAATGCACTATTATTCATGGTTGAATGGTCCAAAAAATAACACATTTACACATTTAAGTAAAACATTTATTTAAAAAAAATCACGTTCACATGTTCATTTATGGCGTTTATCACCCCTCATTTACAGAGCATGTGGAAAGTATTCAGACCCTTTACCCAGTACTTTGTTGAAGCACCTTTGGCAGCGATTACAGCCTCCAGTCTTCTTCGTGGGTATGACGCTACAAGCTTGGCACACCTGTATTTGGGGAGTTTCTCCCGTTCTTCTCTGCAGATCATCTCAAGCTCTGTCAGGTTGGACGGGGAGCGTCGCTCCACATTGAGACGTGTCCTGAAGCCACTCCTGCGTTGTCGTGGCTGTGTGCTTAGTGTCGTTGTCCTGTTGGAAGGTGAACCTCCGCCCCAGTCTGAGGTCCTGAGCGATCTGGAGCAGGTTTTCATCAAGGATCTCTCTGTACTTTGCTCCGTTCATCTTTCCCTCCATCCTGATGAATCTCCCAGTCCATGCTGCTGAAAAACATCACCACAGCATGATGCTGCCACCACCATGCTTCAACGTAGGGATGGTGCCAGGTTTCCTCCAGACGTTACGTTTGGCAGTCAGTCATTTCAATCTTGGTTTCATCAGACCAGAGAATCTTGTTTTGTCAGTCTGAGAGTCTTAGGTACCTTCTGGCAAACTCCAAGCGAACTGTCATCTGCCTTTTACTGAGGAGTGGCTTCCATCAGGTCACTACCATAAAGCCCTGATTGGTGAAGTGCGGCAGAGATAGTTGTCCTTCTGGAAGGTTCTCCGATCTCCACAGAGGAACTCTGGAGCTCTGTCAGAGTGACCATTTGGTTCTTAGTCACCTCCCTTACCAAGGACCTTCTCCCCTGTTTGGCCGGGCAGCCAGCTCTAGGAAGAGTCTTGGTGGTTCCAAACTTCTTCCATTTTAGAATGATGGAGGCCACTGTGTTCTTGGGAACCTTCAATGCTGCAGAAATGTGTTGGTTCCCTTTCCCAGATCTGTGCCTCGACACAATCCTATCTCGGAGCTCTAGGGACAATTCCTTCGACCTCATGGCTTGGATTTTGCTCTGACATGCACTGTCATCTGTGGGACCTTATATAGACAGGTGTGTGTCTTTCCAAATCAGGTCCAATCAGTTGAATTTACCACAGGTAGAGTCCAATCAAGTTGTAGAAACATCTCAAGGATGATCAATGGAGACAGGATGCACCTGAGCTCAATTTAATCTCATAGCAAAGGGTCTGAATACTTATTTCAAAAGGTATTTCTGTTTTTTAATTTCTACAAATCTGTTTTCTCTTTGTCATTATGGGGTTTTGTGTGTAGATTGATGGGGAAAAAGTCTAACATAAAATGTGGAAAACCTGGGTCTAAATACTTTCTGAATGCCTCTCTAACCCTATCCCCTCCTCTCTCCCCAGGTCTCCAGGATGCTGGTCTGAATGCCTCTCAACCCTATCCCCTCCTCTCTCCCCAGGTCTCCAGGATGCTGGTCTGAATGCCTCTCTAACCCTATCCCCTCCTCTCTCCCCAGGTCTCCAGGATGCTGGTCTGAATGCCTCTCTAACCCATCCCCTCCTCTCTCCCCAGGTCTCCAGGATGCTGGTCTGAATGCCTCTCAACCCATCCCCTCCTCTCTCCCCAGGTCTCCAGGATGCTGGTCTGAATGCCTCTCTAACCCATCCCCTCCTCTCTCTCCAGGATGCTGGTCTGAATGCCTCTCAACCCATCCCCTCCTCTCTCCCCAGGTCTCCAGGATGCTGGTCTGAATGCCTCTCTAACCTATCCCCTCCTCTCTCCCCAGGTCTCCAGGATGCTGGTCTGAATGCCTCTCTAACCCATCCCCTCCTCTCTCCCCAGGTCTCCAGGATGCTGGTCTGAATGCCCTCAACCCTATCCCCTCCTCTCTCCCCAGGTCTCCAGGATGCTGGTCTGAATGCCTCTCTAACCTATCCCCTCCTCTCTCCCCAGGTCTCCAGGATGCTGGTCTGAATGCCTCTCTAACCCATCCCCTCCTCTCTCCCCAGGTCTCCAGGATGCTGGTCTGAATGCCTCTCTAACCCATCCCCTCCTCTCTCCCCAGGTCTCCAGGATGCTGGTCTGAATGCCTCTCTAACCCATCCCCTCCTCTCTCCCCAGGTCTCCAGGATGCTGGTCTGAATGCCTCTCTAACCTATCCCCTCCTCTCTCCCCAGGTCTCCAGGATGCTGGTCTGAATGCCTCTCAACCCATCCCCTCCTCTCTCCCCAGGTCTCCAGGATGCTGGTCTGAATGCCTCTCAACCCATCCCCTCCTCTCTCCCCAGGTCTCCAGGATGCTGGTCTGAATGCCTCTCTAACCTATCCCCTCCTCTCTCTCCAGGATGCTGGTCTGAATGCCTCTCTAACCTATCCCCTCCTCTCTCCCCAGGTCTCCAGGATGCTGGTCTGAATGCCTCTCTAACCCATCCCCTCCTCTCTCCCCAGGTCTCCAGGATGCTGGTCTGAATGCCTCTCTAACCTATCCCCTCCTCTCTCCCCAGGTCCCCAGGATGCTGGTCTGAATGCCTCTCTAACCCATCCCCTCCTCTCTCCCCAGGTCTCCAGGATGCTGGTCTGAATGCCTCTCTAACCTATCCCCTCCCTCTCTCTCCAGGATGCTGGTCTGAATGCCTCTCTAACCCATCCCCTCCTCTCTCCCCAGGTCTCCAGGATGCTGGTCTGAATGCCTCTCTAACCCATCCCCTCCTCTCTCCCCAGGTCTCCAGGATGCTGGTCTGAATGCCTCTCTAACCCATCCCCTCCCTCTCTCCCCAGGTCTCCAGGATGCTGGTCTGAATGCCTCTCTAACCCATCCCCTCCTCTCTCCCCAGGTCTCCAGGATGCTGGTCTGAATGCCTCTCTAACCCATCCCCTCCTCTCTCCCCAGGTCTCCAGGATGCTGGTCTGAATGCCTCTCTAACCTATCCCCTCCTCTCTCCCCAGGTCTCCAGGATGCTGGTCTGAATGCCTCTCTAACCCATCCCCTCCTCTCTCTCCAGGATGCTGGTCTGAATGCCTCTCTAACCCATCCCCTCCTCTCTCTCCAGGATGCTGGTCTGAATGCCTCTCTAACCTATCCCCTCCTCTCTCCCCAGGTCTCCAGGATGCTGGTCTGAATGCCTCTCTAACCCATCCCCTCCTCTCTCCCCAGGTCTCCAGGATGCTGGTCTGAATGCCTCTCTAACCTATCCCCTCCTCTCTCCCCAGGTCTCCAGGATGCTGGTCTGAATGCCTCTCTAACCTATCCCCTCCTCTCTCTCCAGGATGCTGGTCTGAATGCCTCTCTAACCCATCCCCTCCTCTCTCTCCAGGATGCTGGTCTGAATGCCTCTCTAACCTATCCCCTCCTCTCTCTCCAGGTCTCCAGGATGCTGGTCTGAATGCCTCTCTAACCCATCCCCTCCTCTCTCCCCAGGTCTCCAGGATGCTGGTCTGAATGCCTCTCTAACCTATCCCCTCCTCTCTCCCCAGGTCTCCAGGATGCTGGTCTGAATGCCTCTCTAACCCATCCCCTCCTCTCTCCCCAGGTCTCCAGGATGCTGGTCTGAATGCCTCTCTAACCTATCCCCTCCTCTCTCCCCAGGTCTCCAGGATGCTGGTCTGAATGCCTCTCTAACCTATCCCCTCCTCTCTCTCCAGGATGCTGGTCTGAATGCCTCTCTAACCCATCCCCTCCTCTCTCTCCAGGATGCTGGTCTGAATGCCTCTCTAACCCATCCCCTCCTCTCTCTCCAGGTCTCCAGGATGCTGGTCTGAATGCCTCTCTAACCTATCCCCTCCTCTCTCCCCAGGTCTCCAGGATGCTGGTCTGAATGCCTCTCTAACCTATCCCCTCCTCTCTCCCCAGGTCTCCAGGATGCTGGTCTGAATGCCTCTCTAACCTATCCCCTCCTCTCTCTCCAGGATGCTGGTCTGAATGCCTCTCTAACCCATCCCCTCCTCTCTCCCCAGGTCTCCAGGATGCTGGTCTGAATGCCTCTCTAACCCATCCCCTCCTCTCTCCCCAGGTCTCCAGGATGCTGGTCTGAATGCCTCTCTAACCCATCCCCTCCTCTCTCCCCAGGTCTCCAGGATGCTGGTCTGAATGCCTCTCTAACCCATCCCCCCTCCTCTCTCCCCAGGTCTCCAGGATGCTGGTCTGAATGCCTCTCTAACCTATCCCCTCCTCTCTCCCCAGGTCTCCAGGATGCTGGTCTGAATGCCTCTCTAACCCATCCCCTCCTCTCTCTCCAGGATGCTGGTCTGAATGCCTCTCTAACCCATCCCCTCCTCTCTCTCCAGGATGCTGGTCTGAATGCCTCTCTAACCTATCCCCTCCTCTCTCCCCAGGTCTCCAGGATGCTGGTCTGAATGCCTCTCTAACCCATCCCCTCCTCTCTCCCCAGGTCTCCAGGATGCTGGTCTGAATGCCTCTCTAACCTATCCCCTCCTCTCTCCCCAGGTCTCCAGGATGCTGGTCTGAATGCCTCTCTAACCTATCCCCTCCTCTCTCTCCAGGATGCTGGTCTGAATGCCTCTCTAACCCATCCCCTCCTCTCTCTCCAGGATGCTGGTCTGAATGCCTCTCTAACCTATCCCCTCCTCTCTCTCCAGGTCTCCAGGATGCTGGTCTGAATGCCTCTCTAACCCATCCCCTCCCTCTCCCCAGGTCTCCAGGATGCTGGTCTGAATGCCTCTCTAACCTATCCCTCCTCTCTCCCCAGGTCTCCAGGATGCTGGTCTGAATGCCTCTCTAACCCATCCCCTCCTCTCTCCCCAGGTCTCCAGGATGCTGGTCTGAATGCCTCTCTAACCTATCCCCTCTCCTCTCTCCAGGATGCTGGTCTGAATGCCTCTCTAACCCATCCCCTCCTCTCTCTCCAGGATGCTGGTCTGAATGCCTCTCTAACCCATCCCCTCCTCTCTCTCCAGGTCTCCAGGATGCTGGTCTGAATGCCTCTCTAACCTATCCCCTCCTCTCTCCCCAGGTCTCCAGGATGCTGGTCTGAATGCCTCTCTAACCTATCCCCTCCTCTCTCCCCAGGTCTCCAGGATGCTGGTCTGAATGCCTCTCTAACCTATCCCCTCCTCCTCTCTCCAGGATGCTGGTCTGAATGCCTCTCTAACCCATCCCCTCCTCTCTCCCCAGGTCTCCAGGATGCTGGTCTGAATGCCTCTCTAACCCATCCCCTCCTCTCTCCCCAGGATGCTGGTCTGAATGCCTCTCTAACCTATCCCCTCCTCTCTCCCCAGGTCTCCAGGATGCTGGTCTGAATGCCTCTCTAACCCATCCCCTCCTCTCTCCCCAGGTCGGACAGTGTCTGAGGACTGCCAGGGGGAGATGTTGGAGTACCGGAGGATGCTGATAGAGGATTTCTCTCTGAGTCCAGAAGTAGTGCTCCACTGTAGAGGGGAGATCGAGACCCACTGCTCCGGACTCCACAGGAAGGGACGTACCCTCCATTGTCTGATGAGGGGGGGCCGTGGGGACAAGGGCAGCACAGTGGACGGACTCTGTCAGAGCGCGGTGAGACGATGCACGCTGACGACACAGCGCCTTCAGAAAGTGTGTTACAACCTCAAATGGATTAAGTTGAGATGTCATTGGCCTACACACAATACCCTATAGTGGAGTGGTGTTTTGTTTTCTTCAAATTAATTACAAATGAAGATTTCACCATCAAAGGTGACTGTAAAACAGTTACAGTGTTTAGTGGAGAGAGAGAACTGAGGATGGATCAACAACATTGTCGTTACTCCACAATACTAACCTACATGACTTCAAAACAGTTACAGTGTTTAGTGGAGAGAGAGAACTGAGGATGGATCAACAACATTGTCGTTACTCCACAATACTAACCTACATGACTTCAAAACAGTTAGTGTTTAGTGGAGAGAGAGAACTGAGGATGGATCAACAACATTGTCGTTACTCCACAATACTAACCTACATGACTTTAAAACAGTTAGAGTTTAATGGCTGTGATGGGAGAGAACATAGTTACTCCACAATACTAAACTAAATGACAGAGTGAAAAGGAGGAAGCCTGTACAGAATAAAAAATATTCCAAAACATGTTTGTAACAAGGTGCTAAAGTGATACTGCAAAAAAATGTGGTAAAGAGATGAACACTTTGTAGTCAGGACAAAAAGCTATGTTTGGGGCAAATCCAATAAAACACATTACTCAGTAACACTCTACATATTTTCAAGCATAGTGGTGGCTGCATCATGTTATGGGTATGCTTGTCATCGTTAAGGACCGGGGAGTTTTTCAGGAATGGAATGGAGCTATTAGCACAGGCAAAATCCTAAAGGAAAACCTGGTCTGACCATCTGTGTGGCTCAGTCGGTAGAGCATGGCGCTTGCAACGCCAAGCGTCGTGGGTTCGATTCCCGCTGGGGCCACCCATATGTAAAAGTAGTGGCCCCAGCCGACTTGTAAGTCGCTTTGGACAAAAGCGTCTGCTAAATGGGATATATTATTATTTATATTATTATATTAAAACCTGGTTTAGTCCGCCTTCCACCAGACACTGGGAGATGAATTCACATTTTCAGCAGGACAATAACCTAAAACACAAGGCCAAATCTACACTGGCGTTGCTTACCAAGAAGACAGTGAATGTTCCTGATAGGCCCGAGTTACACTTTTAACTTAAATTTACTTGAAAATCTATGGCAAGACTTGAAAAGGTTTGTCTAGTAATGATCAACAACCAATTTGACAGAGCTTGTAGCATTTAGAAAATAATAATGGGCAAATGTTGGCCAATCCAGGTTTGGAAATCTCTTAGACCTGGAACAGGTGCTTGACTCAAGAGTGTGAATACGGATGTAAAGTATTGACTCAGGGGTGTGAATACGGATGTAAAGTATTGACTCAGGGGTGTGAATACGGATGTAAAGTATTGACTCGGGGGTGTGAATACGGATGTAAATGAGAGATTTCTGTTTAAAATGTTCTATATATTTACTAACTAAAAACATGTTTTTATAGGGTATTGTGTGTAGATGGGTGAGAACCCCAAAATCTATTTGGGCTGTAACAACAAAATGTAGAATAAGTCAAGGGGTATGAATACTTTATGACGGCACTGGACACACACAGACACACACAGACACAGACACACTGGAAACAGGCATGCATAGACACACATACAGATACACAGCAAATGGCATGAGCAGGCTCAACCTTTGTCTGGTTTCTAAAGATCTGTATTTGCTGTTCCTACTGACTAGGATGTGGAGATGGGGCTGATGGGGCTGTATGTGTTTTCATACACTGGAGATGGGGCTGATGGGGCTGTATGTGTTTTCATACACTGGAGATGGGGCTGATGGTGCTGATGGGGCTGTATGTGTTTTCATACACTGGAGATGGAGCTGATGGGGCTGTATGTGTTTTCATACACTGGAGATGGGGCTGATGGGGCTGTATGTGTTTTCATACACTGGAGATGGAGCTGATGGGGCTGTGTGTGTTTTCATACACTGGAGATGGGGCTGATGGAGCTGTATGTGTTTTCATACACTGGAGATGGGGCTGATGGAGCTGTATGTGTTTTCATACACTGGAGATGGAGCTGATGGAGCTGTGTGTGTTTTCATACACTGGAGATGGAGCTGATGGAGCTGTATGTGTTTTCATACACTGGAGATGGGGCTGATGGGGCTGATGGGGCTGTATGTGTTTTCATACACTGGAGATGGGGCTGATGGGGCTGTATGTGTTTTCATACACTGGAGATGGGGCTGATGGTGCTGTATGTGTTTTCATACACTGGAGATGGGGCTGATGGTGCTGTATGTGTTTTCATACACTGGAGATGGGGCTGATGGGGCTGATGGGGCTGTATGTGTTTTCATACACTGGAGATGGAGCTGATGGGGCTGTATGTGTTTTCATACACTGGAGATGGGGCTGATGGGGCTGATGGGGCTGTATGTGTTTTCATACACTGGAGATGGAGCTGATGGAGCTGTATGTGTTTTCATACACTGGAGATGGGGCTGATGGGGCTGATGGGGCTGTATGTGTTTTCATACACTGGAGATGGGGCTGATGGGGCTGTATGTGTTTTCATACACTGGAGATGGGGCTGATGGAGCTGATGGGGCTGTATGTGTTTTCATACACTGGAGATGGGGCTGATGGGGCTGTGTGTGTTTTCATACACTGGAGATGGGGCTGATGGGGCTGTGTGTGTTTTCATACACTGGAGATGGAGCTGATGGAGCTGTATGTGTTTTCATACACTGGAGATGGGGCTGATGGGGCTGATGGGGCTGTATGTGTTTTCATACACTGGAGATGGGGCTGATGGGGCTGTATGTGTTTTCATACACTGGAGATGGGGCTGATGGTGCTGTATGTGTTTTCATACACTGGAGATGGGGCTGATGGTGCTGTATGTGTTTTCATACACTGGAGATGGGGCTGATGGGGCTGATGGGGCTGTATGTGTTTTCATACACTGGAGATGGAGCTGATGGGGCTGTATGTGTTTTCATACACTGGAGATGGGGCTGATGGGGCTGTATGTGTTTTCATACACTGGAGATGGGGCTGATGGGGCTGTATGTGTTTTCATACACTGGAGATGGGGCTGATGGGGCTGTGTGTGTTTTCATACACTGGAGATGGGGCTGATGGAGCTGTGTGTGTTTTCATACACTGGAGATGGGGCTGATGGGGCTGTATGTGTTTTCATACACTGGAGATGGGGCTGATGGGGCTGTGTGTGTTTTCATACACTGGAGATGGGGCTGATGGAGCTGTGTGTGTTTTCATACACTGGAGATGGGGCTGATGGAGCTGTGTGTGTTTTCATACACTGGAGATGGGGCTGATGGGGCTGATGGGGCTGTATGTGTTTTCATACACTGGAGATGGGGCTGATGGAGCTGTGTGTGTTTTCATACACTGGAGATGGGGCTGATGGAGCTGTATGTGTTTTCATACACTGGAGATGGGGCTGATGGAGCTGTGTGTGTTTTCATACACTGGAGATGGGGCTGATGGGGCTGTATGTGTTTTCATACACTGGAGATGGAGCTGATGGTGCTGTATGTGTTTTCATACACTGGAGATGGGGCTGATGGAGCTGTATGTGTTTTCATACACTGGAGATGGAGCTGATGGGGCTGATGGGGCTGTATGTGTTTTCATACACTGGAGATGGGGCTGATGGGGCTGTATGTGTTTTCATACACTGGAGATGGGGCTGATGGGGCTGTATGTGTTTTCATACACTGGAGATGGGGCTGATGGGGCTGTGTGTGTTTTCATACACTGGAGATGGAGCTGATGGGGCTGTGTGTGTTTTCATACACTGGAGATGGGGCTGATGGGGCTGATGGGGCTGATGGGGCTGTGTGTGTTTTCATACACTGGAGATGGGGCTGATGGGGCTGTGTGTGTTTTCATACACTGGAGATGGGGCTGATGGGGCTGTATGTGTTTTCATACACTGGAGATGGGGCTGATGGAGCTGTGTGTGTTTTCATACACTGGAGATGGGGCTGATGGGGCTGTATGTGTTTTCATACACTGAGATGGGGCTGATGGGGCTGTGTGTGTTTTCATACACTGGAGATGGGGCTGATGGAGCTGTGTGTGTTTTCATACACTGGAGATGGGGCTGATGGAGCTGTGTGTGTTTTCATACACTGGAGATGGGGCTGATGGAGCTGTGTGTGTTTTCATACACTGGAGATGGGGCTGATGGGGCTGTGTGTGTTTTCATACACTGGAGATGGTGCTGATGGGGCTGTATGTGTTTTCATACACTGGATATGGGGCTGATGGAGCTGATGGGGCTGTATGTGTTTTCATACACTGGAGATGGGGCTGATGGAGCTGTGTGTGTTTTCATACACTGGAGATGGGGCTGATGGGGCTGTATGTGTTTTCATACACTGGAGATGGGGCTGATGGAGCTGTGTGTGTTTTCATACACTGGAGATGGGGCTGATGGAGCTGTATGTGTTTTCATACACTGGAGATGGGGCTGATGGAGCTGTGTGTGTTTTCATACACTGGAGATGGAGCTGATGGGGCTGATGGGGCTGATGGTGCTGTATGTGTTTTCATACACTGGAGATGGTGCTGATGGGGCTGTATGTGTTTTCATACACTGGAGATGGGGCTGATGGAGCTGATGGGGCTGTATGTGTTTTCATACACTGGAGATGGGGCTGATGGAGCTGTGTGTTTTCATACACTGGAGATGGAGCTGATGGGGCTGATGGTGCTGTATGTGTTTTCATACACTGGAGATGGGGCTGATGGAGCTGTGTGTGTTTTCATACACTGGAGATGGGGCTGATGGAGCTGATGGTGCTGTATGTGTTTTCATACACTGGAGATGGAGCTGATGGGGCTGATGGTGCTGTATGTGTTTTCATACACTGGAGATGGGGCTGATGGGGCTGTGTGTGTTTTCATACACTGGAGATGGGGCTGATGGGGCTGATGGGGCTGTGTGTGTTTTCATACACTGGAGATGGGGCTGATGGAGCTGTGTGTGTTTTCATACACTGGAGATGGGGCTGATGGAGCTGTGTGTGTTTTCATACACTGGAGATGGGGCTGATGGAGCTGTGTGTGTTTTCATACACTGGAGATGGGGCTGATGGGGCTGTGTGTGTTTTCATACACTGGAGATGGGGCTGATGGAGCTGATGGGGCTGTATGTGTTTTCATACACTGGAGATGGGGCTGATGGAGCTGTGTGTGTTTTCATACACTGGAGATGGGGCTGATGGAGCTGTGTGTGTTTTCATACACTGGAGATGGGGCTGATGGAGCTGATGGGGCTGTATGTGTTTTCATACACTGGAGATGGGGCTGATGGGGCTGTGTGTGTTTTCATACACTGGAGATGGGGCTGATGGAGCTGTGTGTGTTTTCATACACTGGAGATGGGGCTGATGGGGCTGTGTGTGTTTTCATACACTGGAGATCGGGCTGATGGGGCTGTGTGTGTTTTCATACACTGGAGATGGGGCTGATGGAGCTGATGGGGCTGTATGTGTTTTCATACACTGGAGATGGGGCTGATGGAGCTGTGTGTGTTTTCATACACTGGAGATGGTGCTGATGGGGCTGTATGTGTTTTCATACACTGGATATGGGGCTGATGGAGCTGATGGGGCTGTATGTGTTTTCATACACTGGAGATGGGGCTGATGGAGCTGTGTGTGTTTTCATACACTGGAGATGGGGCTGATGGAGCTGTATGTGTTTTCATACACTGGAGATGGGGCTGATGGAGCTGTGTGTGTTTTCATACACTGGAGATGGAGCTGATGGGACTGATGGGGCTGTGTGTGTTTTCATACACTGGAGATGGAGCTGATGGGGCTGATGGGGCTGATGGTGCTGTATGTGTTTTCATACACTGGAGATGGTGCTGATGGGGCTGTATGTGTTTTCATACACTGGAGATGGGGCTGATGGAGCTGATGGGGCTGTATGTGTTTTCATACACTGGAGATGGGGCTGATGGAGCTGTGTGTGTTTTCATACACTGGAGATGGAGCTGATGGGGCTGATGGTGCTGTATGTGTTTTCATACACTGGAGATGGGGCTGATGGAGCTGTGTGTGTTTTCATACACTGGAGATGGGGCTGATGGGGCTGATGGGGCTGTATGTGTTTTCATACACTGGAGATGGGGCTGATGGAGCTGTGTGTGTTTTCATACACTGGAGATGGAGCTGATGGGGCTGATGGTGCTGTATGTGTTTTCATACACTGGAGATGGGGCTGATGGTGCTGATGGTGCTGTATGTGTTTTCATACACTGGAGATGGAGCTGATGGGGCTGATGGTGCTGTATGTGTTTTCATACACTGGAGATGGGGCTGATGGTGCTGATGGAGCTGTGTGTGTTTTCATACACTGGAGATGGGGCTGATGGGGCTGTGTGTGTTTTCATACACTGGAGATGGAGCTGATGGGGCTGATGGGGCTGTATGTGTTTTCATACACTGGAGATGGGGCTAATGGGGCTGTATGTGTTTTCATACACTGGAGATGGGGCTGATGGGGCTGTGTGTGTTTTCATACACTGGAGATGGGGCTGATGGGGCTGTGTGTGTTTTCATACACTGGAGATGGGGCTGATGGAGCTGTATGTGTTTTCATACACTGGAGATGGGGCTGATGGGGCTGTATGTGTTTTCATATACTGGAGATGGGGCTGATGGAGCTGTATGTGTTTTCATACACTGGAGATGGGGCTGATGGAGCTGTGTGTGTTTTCATACACTGGAGATGGGGCTGATGGGGCTGTATGTGTTTTCATATACTGGAGATGGGGCTGATGGAGCTGTATGTGTTTTCATACACTGGAGATGGGGCTGATGGAGCTGTGTGTGTTTTCATACACTGGAGATGGAGCTGATGGGGCTGATGGTGCTGTATGTGTTTTCATACACTGGAGATGGAGCTGATGGGGCTGATGGAGCTGTATGTGTTTTCATACACTGGAGATGGGGCTGATGGGGCTGTATGTGTTTTCATACACTGGAGATGGGGCTGATGGAGCTGTATGTGTTTTCATACACTGGAGATGGGGCTGATGGAGCTGTATGTGTTTTCATACACTGGAGATGGAGCTGATGGTGCTGTATGTGTTTTCATACACTGGAGATGGAGCTGATGGTGCTGTATGTGTTTTCATACACTGCCGCAGCCCTTACAGTAGAAATCTAGTAGTATTGTTATTGTAAATCTAGTAGTATTGTTATTGTAAATCTAGTAGTATTGTTATTGTAAATCTAGTAGTGGTGTTATTGTAAATCTAGTAGTGGTGTTATTGTAAATCTAGTAGTGGTGTTATTGTAAATCTAGTAGTGGTGTTATTGTAAATCTAGTAGTATTGTCCCTCAGCTCCAGACCTTGATCCAGTCAGCTGATCCTGGATCAGACTACAGGATAGACCGGGCCCTGAACGAAGCCTGTGAGTCTGTTATCCAGACGGCCTGCAAACACATCCGCAGCGGGGACCCCATGTGAGTACCATCTCACACACACACACACACACACACACACACACACACACACACACACACACACACACACACACACACACACACAAGAACAATCGCATGCACACACATTTGTGTGTACTGTGATCTCAGATGCACGCAGACACAGACGCTGAGTAAATGCACACCTGTCTTTTCTACCTGTGATGGTTGGCGGCACCTCCAGCTGTGTCTTTCCTGCTGTGTCAGTCTGTTCAGAATAAAGGGGTTTGTTACCTGGCAGGAATATCACTGTTGTCTTTGTCTTGAACAACAGGCCACTGGCAGGAATATCACTGTTGTCTTTGTCTTGAACAACAGGCCACTGGCAGGAATATCACTGTTGTCTTTGTCTTGAACAACAGGTCACTGGCAGGAATATCACTGTTGTCTTTGTCTTGAACAACAGGCCACTGGCTGGAATATCACTGTTGTCTTTGTCTTGAACAACAGGCCACTGGCAGGAATATCACTGTTGTCTTTGTCTTGAACAACAGGCCACTGGCAGGAATATCACTGTTGTCTTTGTCTTGAACAACAGGCCACTGGCAGGAATATCACTGTTGTCTTTGTCTTGAACAACAGGCCACTGGCAGGAATATCACTGTTGTCTTTGTCTTGAACAACACGCCACTGGCAGGAATATCACTGTTGTCTTTGTCTTGAACAACAGGCCACTGGCAGGAATATCACTGTTGTCTTTGTCTTGAACAACAGGCCACTGGCAGGAATATCACTGTTGTCTTTGTCTTGAACAACAGGCCACTGGCAGGAATATCACTGTTGTCTTTGTCTTGAACAACACGCCACTGGCAGGAATATCACTGTTGTCTTTGTCTTGAACAACAGGCCACTGGCAGGAATATCACTGTTGTCTTTGTCTTGAACAACAGGCCACTGGCAGGAATATCACTGTTGTCTTTGTCTTGAACAACAGGCCACTGGCAGGAATATCACTGTTGTCTTTGTCTTGAACAACAGGCCACTGGCGGGAATAGGCTCCCGAGTGGCGCAGCGGTCTAAGGCGCTGGATCTCAGTGCTAGAGGTGTGACTACAGACCCTGGTTTGATTCCAGGCTGTATCACTACCGGCCGTGATTGGGAGTCCCATAGGGCGGCGCACCATTGGCCCAGTGAGAGAAAATGTACTTTTTACTCCATACCTCACACCCACAAGTACTCGTTAAATTTTGACATTCTGGTTATCCGCAAATTATTTATTTTTTCAAACAGAAAACCGCGCCGTATGGTTTGATTAATATAATGAATTTGAAATGGTTTGTACTTTTACTTTTGATACTTAAGTATTTTTAAAACCAAATACTTTTAGACTTTCACTCAAGTAGTATTTTACTGGGTGACTTTCACTCAAGTAGTATTTTACTGGGTGACTTTCACTCAAGTAGTATTTTACTGGGTGACTTTTACTCAAGTAGTATTTTACTGGGTGACTTTCACTTTGAAATGAGTTGCAAAATGAATAGGAAATATAGTGAAGACAAGGTTATAAATAATGATTTTAAAATGAAATAATAATTGTGTCCTTCAAACTTTGCTTTCGTCAAAGAATCCTCCATTACAGTATTGCAGACCTTTGGCATTCTAGTTGTCAATGTGTTGAGGTAATCTGAAGAGATTTCACCCCATGCTTCCTGAAGCACCTCCCACAAGTTGGATTGGCTTGATGGGCACTTCTTACCGTACCATACGGTCAAGCTGCTCCCACAACAGCTCAATAGGTTTGAGATCCGGTGACTGTGCTGGCCACTCTATTATAGACAGAATACCAGCTGACTGCTTTGTTCGGCACGGTGTCAGTAATATGTTCGGCACGGTGTCAGTAATATGTTCAGGCTGGGCACGGTGTCAGTAATATGTTCGGCACGGTGTCAGTAATATGTTCGGCACGGTGTCAGTAATATGTTCGGCACGGTGTCAGTAATATGTTCGGCACGGTGTCAGTAATATGTTCAGGCTGGGCACGGTGTCAGTATGTTCGGCACGCGGTGTCAGTAATATGTTCAGGCTGGGCGCGGTGTCAGTATGTTCGCACGGTGTCAGTAATATGTTGCACGGTGTCAGTAATATGTTCGGCGCGGTGTCAGTAATATGTTCGCACGGTGTCAGTAATCTGTTCGGCACGGTGTCAGTAATCTGTTCGGACGCGGTGTCAGTAATCTGTTCGCACGGTGTCAGTAATCTGTTCGGCACGGTGTCAGTAATATGTTGCACGGTGTCAGTAATATGTTCAGGCTGGGCACGGTGTCAGTAATCTGTTGACACGGTGTCAGTAATCTGTTGGGCACGGTGTCAGTAATCTGTTCGGCACGGTGTCAGTAATCTGTTCGACGCGGTGTCAGTAATCTGTTGCACGCGGTGTCAGTAAAATGTTCGCACGGTGTCAGTAAAATGTTGCACGGTGTCAGTAAAATGTTCAGGCTGGGCACGGTGTCAGTAATATGTTCAGGCTGGGCACGGTGTCAGTAATATGTTCAGGCGGCACGGTGTCAGTAATATGTTCAGGCTGGGTAACGGTGTCAGTAAATATGTTCGGCACGGTGTCAGTAATATGTTCAGGCTGGGCACGGTGTCAGTAATATGTTCGGCACGGTGTCAGTAATATGTTCAGGCACGGTGTCAGTAATATGTTGGCACGGTGTCAGTAATATGTTCGCACGGTGTCAGTAATATGTTCGCGGTGTCAGCACGGTGTCAGTAATATGTTCGGCACGGTGTCAGTAATCTGTTCGGCACGGTGTCAGTAATCTGTTGCACGGTGTCAGTAATCTGTTGACGCGTGTCAGTAATACGGTGTCAGTAATCTGTTCGCGGTGTCAGTAATCTGTTCGGCACGGTGTCAGTAATCTGTTCGGCACGGTGTCAGTAATCTGTTCGCGCGGTGTCAGTAATCACGGTGTCAGTAATATGTTGACGCGGTGTCAGTAATCTGTTGACGCGGTGTCAGTAATCTGTTCGCGCGGTGTCAGTAATCTGGGCACGGTGTCAGTAATCTGTTGCACGGTGTCACGGTGTCAGTAATGTTCTGTGTCAGTAATCTGTTCGCACGGTGTCAGTAATCTGTTCGGCACGGTGTCAGTAATCTGTTCGGCACGGTGTCAGTAATCTGTCGCACGGTGTCAGTAATCTGTTCGGCACGGTGTCAGTAATCTGTTCAGGCTGGGCACGGTGTCAGTAATCTGTTCGGCACGGTGTCAGTAATCGGTGTCAGTAATCGGCACGGTGTCAGTAACGGTGTCAGTAATCTGTTCGCACACGGTGTCAGTAATATGTTCAGGCTGGGGCGGTGTCAGTAATCTGTTCGCGGTGTCAGTAATCTGTTCGCACGGTGTCAGTAATCTGTGTCGGTAATCTGTTCGCACGGTGTCAGTAATCTGTTCGGCGCGGTGTCAGTAATATGTTCGCGCGGTGTCAGTAATCTGTTCGCACGGTGTCAGTAATCTGTTCGCACGCGGTGTCAGTAAAATGTTCGCACGGTGTCAGTAAAATGTTCGCACGGTGTCAGTAATATGTTCAGGCTGGGCACGGTGTCAGTAATATGTTCAGGCTGGGCACGGTGTCAGTAATATGTTCAGGCTGGGCACGGTGTCAGTAATATGTTCGCACGGTGTCAGTAATATGTTCAGGCTGGGCACGGTGTCAGTAATATGTCGGACGTGTCACGGTGTCAGTAATATGTGTCCGTAAAATGCACGGTGTCAGTAAAATGTTCGGCACGCGGTGTCAGTAATATGTTCGGCACGGTGTCAGTAATATGTTCAGGCACGGTGTCAGTAATATGTTCAGGCTGGGCACGGTGTCAGTAAAATGTTCGGTGTCACGGTGTCAGTAATATGTTCAGGCTGGGCACGGTGTCAGTAATATGTTCAGGCTGGGCACGGTGTCAGTAATCTGTTCAGGCTGGGCACGGTGTCAGTAATATGTTCGGCACGGTGACAGTAATATGTTCAGGCTGGGCACGGTGTCAGTAATATGTTGCACGGTGTCAGTAATATGTTCGCGCGGTGTCAGTAAAATGTTCGCGCGGTGTCAGTAATATGTTCAGGCACGGTGTCAGTAATATGTTCGGCACGGTGTCAGTAAAATGTTCGGCACGGTGTCAGTAAAATGTTCGGCACGGTGTCAGTAATATGTTCAGGCTGGGCACGGTGTCAGTAATATGTTCAGGCTGGGCACGGTGTCAGTAATATGTTCAGGCTGGGCACGGTGTCAGTAATATGTTCAGGCTGGGCACGGTGTCAGTAATATGTTCAGGCTGGGCACGGTGTCAGTAATATGTTCGGCGCGGTGTCAGTAATATGTTGCACGCGGTGTCAGTAATATGTTGACGCGGTGTCAGTAATATGTTGACGGTGTCAGTAATATGTTCGGTGTCACGGTGTCAGTAATATGTTCGGCACGGTGTCAGTAATATGTTCAGGCTGGGCGCGGTGTCAGTAATATGTTCTGGGCACGGTGTCAGAAATATGTTGGCACGGTGTCAGTAAAATGTTCGGCACGTTGTCAGTAAAATGTTCGCACGGTGTCAGTAATATGTTCAGGCTGGGCACGGTGTCAGTAATATGTTGGGCACGGTGTCAGTAAAATGTTGCACGGTGTCAGTAAAATGTTCGCACGGTGTCAGTAATATGTTCAGGCTGGGCACGGTGTCAGTAATATGTTGACGCGGTGTCACGGTGTCAGTAATATGTTCGGTGTCAGGCACGGTGTCAGTAAAATGTTCGGCACGGTGTCAGTAAAATGTTCGGCACGGTGTCAGTAATATGTTCAGGCTGGGCACGGTGTCAGTAATATGTTCGGCACGGTGTCAGTAATATGTTCGGCACGGTGTCAGTAATATGTTCGGCACGGTGTCAGTAATATGTTCAGGCTGGGCACGGTGTCAGTAATATGTTCAGGCTGGGCACGGTGTCAGTAATATGTTCGGCACAGTGTCAGTAAAATGTTCGGCACGGTGTCAGTAATATGTTCAGGCTGGGCACGGTGTCAGTAATATGTTCGGTGTCAGTAATATGTGTCAGTAATATGCGCGGTGTCAGTAATATGTTCGGCACGGTGTCACGCGGTGTCAGTAATATGTTCAGGCTGGGCACGGTGTCAGTAATATGTTCGGCACAGTGTCAGTAATATGTTCAGCACGGTGTCAGTAATATGTTCAGGCTGGGCACGGTGTCAGTAATATGTTCGGCACGGTGTCAGTAAAATGTTCGGCACGGTGTCAGTAATATGTTCAGGCTGGGCACGGTGTCAGTAATCTGTTCGGCACGGTGTCAGTAATATGTTCGGCACGGTGTCAGTAATATGTTCGGCACGGTGTCAGTAATATGTTCGGGCACGGTGTCAGTAATCTGTTCGGCACGGTGTCAGTAATCTGTGCAGGCTGGGCACGGTGTCAGTAATCTGTTCAGGCTGGGCACGGTGCCAGTAATCTGTTCGGCACGGTGCCAGTAATCTGTTCGGCACGGTGTCAGTAATCTGTTCGGCACGGTGTCAGTAATATGTTCGGCACGGTGTCAGTAATATGTTCGGCACGGTGTCAGTAATATGTTCAGGCTGGGCACGGTGTCAGTAATCTGTTCAGGCTGGGCACGGTGTCAGTAATATGTACGGCACGGTGTCAGTAATCTGTTCGGCACGGTGTCAGTAATCTGTTCGGCACGGTGTCAGTAATATGTTCGCACGGTGTCAGTAATATGTTGCACGGTGTCAGTAATATGTTCGGCACGGTGTCAGTAATATGTTGACACGGTGTCAGTAATCTGTTCGGCACGGTGTCAGTAATCTGTTGACGCACGGTGTCAGTAATCACGGTGTCAGTAATCTGTTCGACACGGTGTCAGTAATCTGTTCGGCACGGTGTCAGTAATCTGTTCGGCACGGTGTCAGTAATCTGTTCGGCACGGTGTCAGTAATCTGTTCAGGCTGGGCACGGTGTCAGTAATCTGTTCGGCACGGTGTCAGTAATCTGTTCGGCACGGTGTCAGTAATATGTTGTGTCAGGCTGGGCACGGTGTCAGTAATCTGTTCACGGTGTCAGTAATATGTTCGACACGGTGTCAGTAATATGCACGGTGTCAGTAATCTGTTCAGGCTGGGCACGGTGTCAGTAATCTGTTCAGGCTGGGCACGGTGTCAGTAATATGTGTCAGTAATATGCACGGTGTCAGTAATATGTTCGGCACGGTGTCAGTAATATGTTGACGCGGTGTCACGGTGTCAGTAATATGTTGCACGGTGTCAGTAATATGTTCGGGCACGGTGTCAGTAATATGTTCGCACGGTGTCAGTAATATGTTCGGCACGGTGTCAGTAATATGTTCAGGCTGGCACGGTGTCAGTAATATGTTCAGGCTGGGCACGGTGTCAGTAATATGTTCAGGCTGGGCACGGTGTCAGTAATCTGTTGCACGGTGTCAGTAATATGTTGGCACGCGGTGTCAGTAATATGTTAGGCGGCACGGTGTCAGTAATATGTTCGCACGGTTTCAGTAATATGTTCGGCGCGGTGTCAGTAATCTGTTCAGGCGGTGTCAGTAATATGTTGGCGCGGTGTCAGTAATATGTTCGGCACGGTGTCAGTAATATGTTCAGGCTGGGCACGGTGTCAGTAATATGTTCGGCACGGTGTCAGTAATATGTTCGGCACGGTGTCAGTAATATGTTCAGGCTGGGCACGGTGTCAGTAATCTGTTCGGCACGGTGTCAGTAATCTGTTCGGCACGCGGTGTCAGTAATCTGTTGGCGCGGTGTCAGTAATCTGTTCGGCACGGTGTCAGTAATCTGTTCGGCACGGTGTCAGTAATCTGTTCGGCACGGTGTCAGTAATCTGTTCGGCACGGTGTCAGTAATATGTTCGGCACGGTGTCAGTAATATGTTCAGGCTGGGCACGGTGTCAGTAATATGTTCGGCACGGTGTCAGTAATCTGTTCAGGCTGGGCACGGTGTCAGTAATATGTTCGGCACGGTGTCAGTAATATGTTCGGCACGGTGTCAGTAATATGTATGGCACGGTGTCAGTAATATGTTCGGCACGGTGTCAGTAATATGTTCGGCACGGTGTCAGTAATATGTTCGGCACGGTGTCAGTAATATGTTCGGCACGGTGTCAGTAATATGTTCGGCACGGTGTCAGTAATATGTTCGGCACGGTGTCAGTAATATGTTCGGCACGGTGTCAGTAATATGTATGGCACGGTGTCAGTAATATGTTCGGCACGGTGTCAGTAATATGTTCGCACGGTGTCAGTAATATGTTCGCACGGTGTCAGTAATATGTTCGGCACGGTGTCAGTAATATGTTCGGCACGGTGTCAGTAATATGTTCGGCACGGTGTCAGTAATATGTTCGGCACGGTGTCAGTAATATGTTCGGCACGGTGTCAGTAATATGTTGGGCACGGTGTCAGTAATATGTTCAGGCTGGGCACGGTGTCAGTAATATGTTCAGGCTGGGCACGGTGTCAGTAATCTGTTCGGCACGGTGTCAGTAATATGTTCGGCACGGTGTCAGTAATATGTTCGGCACGGTGTCAGTAATATGTTCAGGCTGGGCGCGGTGTCAGTAATCTGTTCAGGCTGGGCGCGGTGTCAGTAATATGTACGGCACGGTGTCAGTAATCTGTTCGCACGGTGTCAGTAATCTGTTCGCACGGTGTCAGTAATCTGTTCGGCACGGTGTCAGTAATCTGTTCAGGCACGGTGTCAGTAATATGTTCGGCACGGTGTCAGTAATATGTTCAGGCTGGGCACGGTGTCAGTAATATGTTCGGCACGGTGTCAGTAATATGTTCTGGGCACGGTGTCAGTAATATGTTGACGCGGTGTCAGTAATATGTATGGCGCGGTGTCAGTAATATGTTGGCACGGTGTCAGTAATATGTTCGCACGCGTGTCAGTAATATGTTCGGCACGGTGTCAGTAATATGTTGACGCGGTGTCAGTAATATGTTCGCACGGTGTCAGTAATATGTTCGGCACGGTGTCAGTAATATGTTCGGCACGGTGTCAGTAATATGTTGCACGGTGTCAGTAATATGTTCCGGCACGGTGTCAGTAATATGTTCGGCACGGTGTCAGTAATATGTTGGCGCGGTGTCAGTAATATGTTCAGGCTGGGCACGGTGTCAGTAATATGTTCAGGCTGGGGCGTGTCAGTAATCACGGTGTCAGTAATATGTTGGCACGGTGTCAGTAATATGTTGATGCGGTTTCAGTAATATGTTGATGCGGTTTCAGTAATATGTTCAGCGGTGTCAGTAATCTGTCCGGCACGGTGTCAGTAATATGTTCAGCACGGTGTCAGTAATATGTTGGGCACGGTGTCAGTAATATGTTCAGGCTGGGCACGGTGTCAGTAATATGTTCACGGTGTCAGTAATATGTTCGGCACGGTGTCAGTAATATGTTCAGGCTGGGCACGGTGTCAGTAATCTGTTCAGGCTGGGAGCGGTGTCAGTAATATGTTCGGCACGGTGTCAGTAATATGTTGGCACGGTGTCAGTAATATGTTCGGTGTCAGTAATCACGGTGTCAGTAATCTGTTCGGTGTCAGTAATCACGGTGTCAGTAATCTGTTCGCACGGTGTCAGTAATATGTTCAGGCTTGGCGGTGTCAGTAATATGTTCGGCACGGTGTCAGTAATATGTTCAGGCTGGGACGGTGTCAGTAATATGTTGGCACGGTGTCAGTAATATGTTCGGCACGGTGTCAGTAATATGTTCTGGCACGGTGTCAGTAATATGTTCGGCACGGTGTCAGTAATATGTTCGGCACGGTGTCAGTATGTTGCGCACGGTGTCAGTAATATGTTCAGGCTGGGCACGGTGTCAGTCATATGTTCGGCACGGTGTCAGTCATATGTTCGGCACGGTGTCAGTAATATGTTCGACACGGTGTCAGTAATATGTTCGCACGGTGTCAGTAATATGCGGCACGGTGTCAGTAATATGTACGCACGGTGTCAGTAATATGTTGGCACGGTGTCAGTAATATGCTGGGCACGGTGTCAGTAATATGTTCGACGCGGTGTCAGTAATATGTTCGCGCGGTGTCAGTAATATGTTCGACGCACGGTGTCAGTAATATGTTGACACGGTGTCAGTAATATGTTCGGCACGGTGTCAGTAATATGTTCGCACGCGGTGTCAGTAATATGTTCAGGCTGGGCGCGGTGTCAGTAATATGGTGGCGCGGTGTCAGTAATCTGTTGACGCGGTGTCAGTAATCTGTTGCACGGTGTCAGTAATCTGTTCGCACGGTGTCAGTAATCTGTTCGACGCGGTGTCAGTAATATGTTCGCGCGGTGTCAGTAATCTGTTCGGCGCGGTGTCAGTAATATGTTGGCACGGTGTCAGTAATCTGTTCGACACGGTGTCAGTAATCTGTTCGGCGGTGTCAGTAATCTGTTCGACACGGTGTCAGTAATATGTTGGCACGGTGTCAGTAATCTGTTGGCACGGTGTCAGTAATCTGTTCGGCACAGTGTCAGTAATCTGTTCGCACGGTGTCAGTAATATGTTCGGCACGGTGTCAGTAATCTGGAAACGCGGTGTCAGTAATCTGTTGACGCGGTGTCAGTAATCTGTTCGGCACGGTGTCAGTAATATGTTGGCACGGTGTCAGTAATATGTTGGCACGGTGTCAGTAATATGTTCGCACGGTGTCAGTAATCTGTTCGGCACGGTGTCAGTAATCTGTTGGCACGGTGTCAGTAATATGTTCGGCACGGTGTCAGTAATCTGTTGGGCACGGTGTCAGTAATCTGTTGGGCACGGTGTCAGTAATCTGTTCGGCACGGTGTCAGTAATATGTTCAGGCTGGGCACGGTGTCAGTAATCTGTTGGGCACGGTGTCAGTAATATGTTCAGGCTGGGCACGGTGTCAGTAATATGTTCAGGCTGGGCACGGTGTCAGTAATATGTTGGCACGGTGTCAGTAATATGTTCGGTGTCAGTAATATGTTCGGCACGGTGTCAGTAATATGTTCGAACGGTGTCAGTAATATGTTCAGGCTGGGCACGTGTCAGTAATATGTTCGCACGGTGTCAGTAATATGTTGAGCACGGTGTCAGTAATCTGTTCGGCACGGTGTCAGTAATCTGTTCGGCACGGTGTCAGTAATCTGTTCGGCACGGTGTCAGTAATCTGTTCGGCACGGTGTCAGTAATCTGTTCGGCACGGTGTCAGTAATCTGTTCGGCACGGTGTCAGTAATCTGTTCGGCACGGTGTCAGTAATCTGTTCGGCACGGTGTCAGTAATCTGTTCGGCACGGTGTCAGTAATCTGTTCGGCACGGTGTCAGTAATCTGTTCGGCACGGTGTCAGTAATATGTTCGCACGGTGTCAGTAATATGTTCGCACGGTGTCAGTAATATGTTCGGCACGGTGTCAGTAATATGTTCAGGCTGGGCACGGTGTCAGTATGTTCGCACGGTGTCAGTAATATGTTGCACGGTGTCAGTAATATGTTCAGGCACGGTGTCAGTAATATGTTCGCACGGTGTCAGTAATATGTTCGCGCGGTGTCAGTAATATGTTCGGCACGCGGTGTCAGTAATATGTTCAGGCTGGGCACGGTGTCAGTAATATGTTCGGCACGGTGTCAGTAATATGTTCAGGCTGGGCACGGTGTCAGTAATATGTTCGCACGGTGTCAGTAATCTGTTCAGGCTGGGCACGGTGTCAGTAATCTGTTCAGGCTGGGCACGGTGTCAGTAATCTGTTCGCGGTGTCAGTAATCTGTTGGCACGGTGTCAGTAATCTGTTCGCGCGGTGTCAGTAATCTGTTCGGGGATGGGCACGGTGTCAGTAATATGTTCGGCACGGTGTCAGTAATATGTTCAGCACGGTGTCAGTAATCTGTTCGGCACGGTGTCAGTAATATGTTCGGCACGGTGTCAGTAATATGTTCGGCACGGTGTCAGTAATCTGTTCAGGCTGGGCACGGTGTCAGTAATATGTTCGGCACGGTGTCAGTAATATGTTCGGGCACGGTGTCAGTAATATGTTCGGGCACGGTGTCAGTAATATGTTCGGCACGGTGTCAGTAATATGTTCGGCACGGTGTCAGTAATATGTTCGGCACGGTGTCAGTAATCTGTTCAGGCTGGGCTGCAGGGAACTTTCACATCTCTCTGTTTGTTCTGAGACTGTTTTTAATCATCTCAGCTCTTCGCAAGACAGAGTTGTGGTTGTAAAGGGATGGAGAAGCTTCTAATTGGCTCGTTCATCCCCCTTCCTGTCCACTCTAACTGTTCTCCAGGTCGTTCATCCCCCTTCCTGTCTACTCTAACTGTTCTCCAGGTCGTTGCTGGATGTGTTGTTAGTCAATTGGCCCAGAGGCGTCCGGGTTGGTGGAGGGTTTGGCCCAGCGGGGTCCGGGTTAGTGGAGGGTTTGGCCGGCAGGGATGTCCTTGTCCCATGTCCTTGTCCCATCGCGCACTAGCGACTCCTGTGGCGGGCCGGGCGCAGTGCATGCTGACACTGTCGCCAGGTGTTTCCTTTGACACGTTGGTGCGGCTGGCTTCCGGGTTAAGTTGGCATTGTGTCAAAAAGCAATTTGGCTTGGTTGGGTTGTGTTTCGGGGGATGCATGGCTCTCGACCTTCGCCTCTCCCGAGTCCGTACGGTAGTTGCGGTGATGGGACAAGACTGTAACTACCAATTGGAAACCACAAAATTGGGGAGAAAAAGGGGTAGAGGAAAAAATATATATAAAATAATGTTTGTAAAAAGTTGCATTTGACATGTCGGGAGACGTCTATAGAAACAGAACCTCTAGTTCTGTGGCGACGTCATGGTGTCTCTTGGGATTTATTGTGACCTTTTTGATTGGTTGATAAAGTCATTTCCATATTGTGTGTGTGTGTGTGTAGGATCCTGTCTTGCCTGATGGAGCACCTGTATACAGAGAAGATGGTGGAGGACTGTGAACGCAGACTACTGGAGCTGCAGTACTTCATCTCTAGAGACTGGAAGTAAGTTAACCACGACCTCTGACCCCTAACCCCTGACTGTGAACGCAGACTACTTCATCTCTAGAGACTGGAACTAAGTCAACCACCTATTGCCAATGTCTGTCTATGGAGATTGCATGGCGGTGTGCCTTAACCTTAAATTAAAGCTGCAATAGGTAACTTTTTTTGGGAGAACCGACCAAATTAACATAGAAATGTGAGTTATAGATCTGTCATTCTTAATGAAATCAAGTCTAAACATGCTGACCAGACCAGACGCTTCACGTGCTCGAGCGTTGCAAAATACATTTACACGTTACATGTTATTCAATCATTCACCCACACTGCTCGTGTGCGCCAAAGAGTGTCTGTCTGCGTAGCAAATCCTGCATCTATCATCTCCTCATTGTCTTTTAGGAGCGTATACCCATGTGGGTGATTTAAAGATGAACTGAGGTCCACACTCTAGTCGTGGTGGCAATACACCTTAAAGTTGGTTGCCAACCGCCATATAAAGTCAGAAGAAGCCTGAAGGAGGAGAGATTACTAAAGCCGAATTCGGTTTACCGTTTTAGCTGTGGATTCATTGTCGGAGTAGAGGACCTTGTGCATTTCAGGTAAAATAACAACTCAATGTTTTTATCCCAGGACAAATTAGCTAGCAACAGCAAGCTAGCTAAATAGGACAAATTAGCTAGCAATAGCAAGCTAGCTAAATAGGACAAATTAGCTAGCAACAGTAAGCTAAATTGCCATAAATGTTTAATAGAATAGAATAAAACTTGCTTTTCAACCTGTCCCCAAATGAATATAGATGGTTCAGAGTTTGTTTTGACATTCAACCTACTGATAGTCTGGTGTGGTGCATAGTGCACCTTTAACAACAAAACATCTGGCTCAACTAGTGGAAATTGTGCCGTTGTGGTTCATGACAAAAAGCATCAACCTCTGTATAAGA
Organism: Oncorhynchus masou masou; assembly: GCF_036934945.1. Lineage (NCBI taxonomy): Eukaryota > Metazoa > Chordata > Actinopteri > Salmoniformes > Salmonidae > Oncorhynchus > Oncorhynchus masou. Next base: position 7,937 of record NW_027009045.1, on the reverse strand, counting down.
AGTGCCACACTGTCTAACTCTCTACTGCCCCCTGTCTGCTACACTGTCTAAATCTCTACTGCCCCCTGTCTGTCAGACTGACACACTGTAACTCTCTACTGTCCCCTGTCTGCCACACTGTCTAACTCTCTACTGCCCCCTGTCTGCCACACTGTCTAACTCTCTACTGCCCCCTGGCTGTCAGACTGTCTAACTCTCTACTGCCCCCTGTCTGTCAGACTGACACACTGTCTAACTCTCTACTGCCCCCTGTCTGTCAGACTGTCTAACTCTCTACTGCCCCCTGTCTAACTCTCTACTGCCCCCTGGCTGTCAGACTGTCTAACTCTCTACTGCCCCCTGTCTGACACACTGTCTAACTCTCTACTGCCCCCTGTCTGACACACTGTCAAACTCTCTACTGCCCCTGGCTGTCAGACTGTCTAACTCTCTACTGCCCCCTGTCTGACACACTGTCTAACTCTCTACTGCCCCCTGTCTGACACACTGTCAAACTCTCTACTGCCCCTGGCTGTCAGACTGTCTAACTCTCCTCCTCTACCAGACTGGACCCCATCCTGTCTGAACACACTGTCTAACACTGCCCCTGGCTGTCAGACTGTCTAACTCTACTGCCCCTGGCTGTCAGACTGTCTAACTCTCTACTGCCCCCCCCTGGACCCCATCCTGTAAGAAGTGCCACACTGTCTAACTCTCTACTGCCCCCTGTCTGACACACTGTCTAACTCTCTACTGCCCCCTGTCTGTCAGACTGTCTAACTCTCTACTGCCCCCTGGCTGTCAGACTGTCTAACTCTCTACTGCCCCCTGTCTGACACTGTCTAACTCTCTACTGCCCCCTGTCTGACACACTGTCTAACTCTCTACTGCCCCCTGGCTGCCACACTGTCTAACTCTACTGCCCCTGGCTGTCAGACTGTCTAACTCTCTCCTCCCTCTACCAGACTGGACCCCATCCTGTATAAGAAGTGCCACACTGTCTAACTCTCTACTGCCCCCTGTCTGACACACTGTCTAACTCTCTACTGCCCCCTGTCTGACACTGTCTAACTCTCTACTGCCCCCTGTCTGACACACTGTCTAACTCTCTACTGCCCCCTGGCTGCCACACTGTCTAACTCTCTACTGCCCCTGGCTGTCAGACTGTCTAACTCTCTCCTCCCTCTACCAGACTGGACCCCATCCTGTATAAGAAGTGCCACACTGTCTAACTCTCTACTGCCCCCTGTCTGTCAGACTGTCTAACTCTCTACTGCTCCCTGGCTGTCAGACTGTCTAACTCTCTACTGCCCCCTGTCTGTCAGACTGTCTAACTCTCTACTGCCCCCTGGCCTTCAGACTGTCTAACTCTCTACTGCCCCCTGTCTGACACACTGTCTAACTCTCTACTGCCCCCTGTCTGACACACTGTCAAACTCTCTACTGCCCCCTGGCTGCCACACTGTCTAACTCTCTACTGCTCCCTGGCTGTCAGACTGTCTAACTCTCTACTGCCCCCTGGCTGTCAGACTAACTCTCTACTGCCCCCTGGCTGCCACACTGTCTAACTCTCTACTGCTCCCTGGCTGTCAGACTGTCTAACTCTCTACTGCCCCCTGGCTGTCAGACTGTCTAACTCTCTCCTCCCTCTACCAGACTGGACCCCATCCTGTATAAGAAGTGCCAGGTGGTGACGCTGGTGGCTGTGCCACACCCACGGCTGGAATGAGACCAGCGAGCTGATGCCACCTGGTGCCGTGTTCTCGTGTCTCTATCGCCATGCCTACCGCACCGAGGAGCAGGGACGACGGGTAAGAGATTCAGGAGTAGCGGAGATGGACTAGTTCCCATGGTTACACATTACTACTATGCTAGAACACATGTTGTTGGAGATTGTGGTGAGGAAGATGAGGGTGGTGGTTGGTAATGACAGTGGTAGGTGGTTGGTAATGAGTGGTAGGTGGTGGTGGGGAGTAGTAATGACTGGTAGGTGGTGGTGAGTAAGATGGGGTGGTGATTGGTAATGACAGTGGTAGGTGGTGGTGGTAATGAATTGGTGGTGGTTGGTAATGGTGGTGGTGGTGTTGGTAAGGACAGTGGTTGGTGGTGGTGCTGGTTGGTAATGACAGTGGTAGGTGGTGGTGCTGGTTGGTAATGACAGTGGTAGGTGGTGGTGGTGGTTGGTAATGACAGTGGTAGGTGGTGGTGGTGGTTGGTAATGACAGTGGTAGGTGCTGGTTGGGATTGGTAATGACAGTGGTAGGTGGTGGTTGGGATTGGTAATGACAGTGGTAGGTGGTGGTGGTTGGTAATGACAGTAGTAGGTGGTGGTGGTTGGTAATGACAGTGGTAGGTGGTGGTGGTGGTTGGTAATGACAGTAGTAGGTGATGGTGGTGGTTGGAAATGACATTTGGTAGGTGGTGGTGATTGGTAATGACAGTGTTAGGTCGTGGTTGGTAATGACAGTGTTAGGTGGTGGTGGTGGTTGGTATTGACAGTGGTAGGTGGTGGTGGTGGTGGTTGGTAATGAATGGTGGTGGTGGTTGGTAATGACGGTGGTGGTGGTGGTGGTGGTGGTTGGTAATGACAGTGGTAGGTGATGGTGGTGGTTGGTAATGACAGTGGTAGGTGGTGGTGCTGGTTGGTAATGACAGTGGTAGGTGGTGGTGGTGGTTGGTAATGACAGTGGTAGGTGGTGGTGGTGGTTGGTAATGACAGTGGTAGGTGGTGGTGGTTGGTAATGACAGTGGTAGGTGGTGGTTGGTAATGACAGTGGTAGGTGGTGGTGGTGGTGGTTGGTAATGACAGTGGTAGGTGGTGGTGGTGGTTGGTAATGACAGTGGTAGGTGATGGTGGTGGTTGGTAATGACAGTGGTAGGTGGTGGTTGGGATTGGTAATGACAGTGGTGGTGGTGATTGGTAATGACAGTGGTAGGTGGTGGTTGGTAATGACAGTAATTGTTCCTTACTGTGCTGAATCTGATGGACATAAATGGCTACAATATTGTCTAACAACATCCCATCTGATATCTGTGCTGTTATAAATAATGACCTTCCACTGGTGTGTGTGTGTGTGTGTGTGTGTGTGTGTGTGTGTGTGTGTGTGTGTGTTGTTTAGCTGTCTCGTGACTGTAAGGTAGAGGTACAGAGGATCCTCCACCAGAGGGCGCTAGATGTGAAACTCGACCCTGATCTCCAGAAGCGCTGTTTGACTGACCTGGGGAAGTGGTGTAGTGACAAGACTGGCACGGGACAGGTAGGTCACACACACACACACACACACACACACACACACACACACTGTTTGACTGACCTGGGGAAGTGGTGTAGTGACAAGACTGGCACGGGACAGGTAGGTAACACACACACACACACACACACTGTTTGACTGACTTGGGGAAGTGGTGTAGTGACAAGACTGGCACGGGACAGGTAGGTCACAGACAGACAGACAGACAGACAGACAGACAGACAGTTGAAACCAGCCAGACCTACTGCTATCGACACCTGGAGGCAGGCAGACAGGCAGGCAGACAGACAGACAGGTGAAACCAGCCAGACCTACTGCTATCGACACCTGGAGACAGACAGACAGACAGACAGACAGACAGACAGACAGGTGAAACCAGCCAGACCTACTGCTATCGACACCTGGAGGCAGACAGGCAGACAAACAGACAGATTCGCTGTATGACCAACCAGGTAGGAGGACAGATTTACAGAAACCGACACTGGCTTCATCCCAACTCCCCCAAAGTGTCTGTACTTTTTCACATGGAGTTAAGAATGGTGGAAAACACCCTCCAGCCAATGCCTACGCCAATCAGATGAGATTTAGACTACTGAAAATTGGTGGAGAATCAGCACTAAATTTCCTACATCAACCCCTGGGCATTCTGGGAGAGCTGCCAATGTCCCCCAAAAAATGCAAGATAAGCCCATTGGGCCTCTTACCAGAATGTTAACAAAATAAGCACAAACGAATAGGGCATTCACATAGATGCTGTTAGCTAAATGCTAATGAGCAAAAACAAACAAATTAATTGCAAAGACAGGTAAATCCAGCTCATAAAGTTACACAAGCATAGTAGAGGGGGGAAGAACAGAGGAGGAACAGCAGCATGTGTCCACAGAGCAGAGGGGGGAAGAACAAAGGAGGAACAGCAGCATCTGTTCACAGAGCAGAGGGGGGAAGAACAGAGGAGGAACAGCAGAATGTGTACACAGAGCAGAGGGGGGAAGAACAGAGGAGGAACAGCAGCATGTGTACACAGAGCAGGGGGGGAAGAACAGAGGAGGAACAGCAGCATGTGTTCACAGAGCAGAGGAGGGAAGAACAGAGGAGGAACAGCAGCATGTGTTCACAGAGCAGAGGGGGAAGAACAGAGGAGGAACAGCAGCATGTGTTCACAGAGCAGAGGGGGGAAGAACAGAGGAGGATCAGCAGCGTGTGTTCACAGAGCAGAGGGGGGAAGAACAGAGGAGGAACAGCAGCATGTGTACACAGCAGAGGGGGGAAGAACAGAGGAGGAACAGCAGCGTGTGTACACAGCAGAGGGGGGAAGAACAGAGGAGGAACAGCAGCGTGTGTACACAGCAGAGGGGGGAAGAACAGAGGAGGAACAGCAGCGTGTGTTCACAGATCAGAGGGGGGAAGAACAGGAACAGCAGCATGTGTTCACAGAGCAGAGGGGGAAGAACAGAGGAGAAACAGCAGCATGTGTTCACAGAGCAGAGGGGGAAGAACAGAGGAGGAACAGCAGCATGTGTTCACAGAGCAGAGGGGGAAGAACAGAGGAGGAACAGCAGCGTGTGTTCACAGAGCAGAGGGGGAAGAACAGAGGAGGATCAGCAGCGTGTGTTCACAGAGCAGAGGGGGAAGAACAGAGGAGGAACAGCAGCATGTGTACACAGAGCAGAGGGGGGAAGAACAGAGGAGGATCAGCAGCATGTGTTCACAGAGCAGAGGGGGGAAGAACAGAGGAGGAACAGCAGCATGTGTACACAGAACAGAGGGGGAAGAACAGAGGAGGAACAGCAGCATGTGTACACAGAGCAGAGGGGGGGAAGAACAGAGGAGGATCAGAAGCATGTGTACACAGAGCAGAGGGGGAAGAACAGAGGAGGATCAGCAGCATGTGTTCACAGAGCAGAGGGGGGAAGAACAGAGGAGGAACAGCAGCATGTGTTCACAGAGCAGAGGGGGCAAGAACAGAGGAGGAACAGCAGCATGTGTTCACAGAGCAGAGGGGGGGAGAACAGTTTTACAAACAACCCGTGACTGGCTCCATCACAGAGCAGAGGGGGGAGAACAGAGGAGGAACAGCAGAATGACTGGCTCCATCACAGAGCAGAGGGGGGGAGAACAGAGACTCAACTGTTCTGGGGAACTACAGGAAGCTTCATCATTTCAGATAATGTGACCGGTGATTTGAAGAACGCAATATTCTTTATCTGCTAACGTATTGCACAAGGTGACTGCAGGTATTAAAAAGTAGCTACAGAAATGGAACTTTATTGAAAAGTTGAAATGACTAGTTCTGGCGGTATGGAAAAGCCTTCCCGTGGCTGTTTCCAAGTCCCCTGGTGTACGGTATACACCACCAAGCCTTCCACATGAGGGATTACAATAATGTGTTACTGCCCTTGGCTTGGCTTCTCAAGTACTGACTATGTTTGCTTGATATATATGAAGGCGGTTGTGACGGTGTGTGTGACGGCGCTGTGATGGTGTGTGTGACGGCGCTGTGATGGTGTGTGTGACGGCGCTGTGATGGTGTGTGTGACGGCGCTGTGATGGTGTGTGTGACGGCGCTGTGACGGTGTGTGTGACGGCGCTGTGATGGTGTGTGTGACGGCGCTGTGACGGTGTGTGTGACGGCGCTGTGACGGTGTGTGTGACGGCGCTGTGACGGTGTGTGTGACGGCGCTGTGACGGTGTGTGTGACGGCGCTGTGATGGTGTGTGTGATGGCGCTGTGACGGTGTGTGTGTGACGGCGCTGTGATGGTGTGTGACGGCGCTGTGATGGTGTGTGTGACGGCGTGTGTGGCGTTGTGTGACGGCGCTGTGACGGTGTGTGTGACGGCGTTGTGATGGTGTGTGACGGCGTTGTGACGGCGTTGTGTGACGGCGTTGTGATGGTGTGGTGATGGTGTTGTGATGGTGTGGTGATGGTGTTGTGATGGTGTGTGACGGCGCTGTGATGGTGTGTGTGACGGCGCTGTGATGGTGTGTGTGGCGCTGTGATGGTGTGTGTGGCGCTGTGGCGGTGTGTGTGCTGTGATAGTGTGTGAGCGGCGCTGTGATGGTGTGTGACGGCGCTGTGACGGTGTGTGTGACGGCGTTGTGACGGCGTTGTGACGGCGCTGTGACGGTGTGTGTGACGGCGTGTGACGGTGTGTGTGATGGCGCTGTGACGGTGTGTGTGGGCGCTGTGACGGTGTGTGTAGCGGCGCTGTGACGGTGTGTGACGGCGCTGTGATGGTGTGTGTGACGGCGTGTGACGGTGTGTGTGACGGCGCTGTGACGGTGTGTGACGGCGCTGTAGCGGTGTGTGTGATGGTGTGTGTGGCGGCGCTGTGATGGCGTGTGTGTGTGGCGGTGTGTGACGGCGTTGTGATGGTGTGTGACGGCGTTGTGATGGTGTGTGTGACGGCGCTGTGATGGTGTGTGTGACGGCGTTGTGATGGTGTGGTGATGGTGTTGTGATGGTGTTGTGATGGTGTGTGACGGCGCTGTGATGGTGTGTGTGACGGCGTTGTGATGGTGTGTGTGACGGCGTTGTGATGGTGTGTGACGGCGTTGTGACGGTGTTGTGTGACGGCGCTGTGATGGTGTGTGTGACGGCGTTGTGATGGTGTGTGACGGCGTTGTGATGGTGTGGTGATGGTGTGTGTGACGGCGTTGTGACGGTGTTGTGTGACGGCGCTGTGATGGTGTGTGTGACGGCGTTGTGATGGTGTGTGACGGCGTTGTGATGGTGTGGTGATGGTGTGTGTGACGGCGTTATGTGACGGCGTTGTGATGGTGTGTGACGGCGTTGTGATGGTGTGGTGATGGTGTGTGTAACAGCGTTGTGTGACGGCGTGGTGATGGCGTGGTGATGGCGTTGTAACGGCGTGGTGATGGCGTGGTGATGGCGTGGTGATGGCGTGGTGATGGCGTTGTAACGGCGTGGTGATGGTGTGTGTGACGGCGTTATGTGACGGCGTTGTGATGGTGTGTGTGTTCTAGGAGTTGGAGTGTCTGCAGGACCACCTGGAAGACCTGCTGACAGGGTGTGGAGAGGTGGTGGGCAACCTGACAGAGCTGCAGTCTGAGCGTACACTATCTGTCTGATGGTCATGTTGGATGGACTGTGGCCCAAAATTGTGATGAAGATGAGCAAAAAAGACTGGATAAAATAAATGATACAAATACTAAACTATATTATTACTATGAGTTATATTAGTTAGTATGAGTTATATTATATAGTATGAGTTATATTATATAGTATGAGTTATATTAGTAGTTATTATATAGTATTAGTTATATTATATAGTATTAGTTATATTATATAGTATGAGTTATATTATATAGTATGAGTTATATTATATAGTATGAGTTATATTATATAGTATGAGTTATATTATATAGTATGAGTTATATTATATAGTATGAGTTATATTAGTAGTTATTATATAGTATGAGTTATATTAGTAGTTATTATATAGTATGAGTTATATTATATAGTATGAGTTATATTAGTAGTTATTATATAGTATGAGTTATATTAGTAGTTATTATATAGTATTAGTTATATTATATAGTATGAGTTATATTATATAGTATGAGTTATATTATATAATATTAGTTATTATATAGTATGAGTTATATTATATAGTATGAGTTATATTAGTAGTTATTATATAGTATGAGTTATGTTACTGCTATAGTATATAGTATTAGTTATATTA
>NW_027009044.1:35000-58175 GCF_036934945.1 Oncorhynchus masou masou | reverse complement strand
GTGAGGCAGGGCGTACTCTGCGGATGTTGTAGAGCATGAACCTACAGGAGCCGGGCCACCGCGATGTTAGTTGAGAGCGACAGGGTGTTGTCCAGGATCACGCCAAGGTTCTTAGCGCTCTGGGAGGAGGAAACAATGGAGTTGTCAACCGTGATGGCGAGATCATGGAACGGGCAGACCTTCCCCGGGAGGAAGAGCAGCTCAGTCTTGCCGAGGTTCAGCTTGAAGTGGTGATCCGTCATCCACACTGATATGTCTGCCAGACATGCAGAGATGCGATTCGCCACCTGGTCATCAGAAGGGGGAAAGGAGAAGATTAATTGTGTGTCGTCTGCATAGCAATGATAGGAGAGACCATGTGAGGTTATGACAGAGCCAAGTGACTTGGTGTATAGCGAGAATAGGAGAGGGCCTAGAACAGAGCCCTGGGGACACCAGTGGTGAGAGCGCGTGGCGAGGAGACAGATTCTCGCCACGCCACCTGGTAGGAGCGACCTGTCAGGTAGGACGCAATCCAAGCGTGGGCCGCACCGGAGATGCCCAACTCGGAGAGGGTGGAGAGGAGGATCTGATGGTTCACAGTGTCGAAGGCAGCCGATAGGTCTAGAAGGATGAGAGCAGAGGAGAGAGAGTTAGCTTTAGCAGTGCGGAGCGCTCCGTGATACAGAGAAGAGCAGTCTCAGTTGAATGACTAGTCTTGAAACCTGACTGATTTGGATCAAGAAGGTCATTCTGAGAGAGATAGCGGGAGAGCTGGCCAAGGACGGCACGTTCAAGAGTTTTGGAGAGAAAAGAAAGAAGGGATACTGGTCTGTAGTTGTTGACATCGGAGGGATCGAGTGTAGGTTTTTCAGAAGGTGCAACTCTCGCTCTCTTTGAAGACGGAAGGGACGTAGCCAGCGGTCAGGGATGAGTTGATGAGCGAGGTGAGGTAAGGGAGAAGGTCTCCGGAAATGGTCTGGAGAAGAGAGGAGGGGATAGGGTCAAGCGGGCAGGTTGTTGGGCGGCCGGCCGTCACAAGAAGCGAGATTTCATCTGGAGAGAGAGGGAGAAAGAGGTCAGAGCACAGGGTAGGGCAGTGAGCAGAACTCGCGGTGTCGTTTGACTTAGCAAACGAGGATCGGATGTCGTCGACCTTCTTTTCAAAATGGTTGACGAAGTCATCTGCAGAGAGAGGAGGGGGGGAGGGGAGGAGGATTCAGGAGGGAGGAGAAGGTGGCAAAGAGCTTCCTAGGGTTAGAGGCAGATGCTTGGAATTTAGAGTGGAAGAAAGTGGCTTTAGCAGCAGAGACAGAGGAGGAAAATGTAGAGAGGAGGGAGTGAAAGGATGCCAGGTCCGCAGGAGGCGAGTTTTCCTCCATTTCCGCTCGGCTGCCCGGAGCACTGTTCTGTGAGCTCGCAATGAGTCGTCGAGCCACGGAGCGGGGAGGGAGGACCGAGCCGGCCTGGAGGATAGGGGACATAGAGAGTCAAAGGATGCAGAAAGGGAAGAGAGGAGGGTTGAGGAGGCAGAATCAGGAGATAGGTTGGAGAAGGTATGAGCAGAGGGAAGAGATGATAGGATGGAAGAGGAGAGAGTAGCGGGGGAGAGAGAGCGAAGGTTGGGACGGCGCGATACCATCCGAGTAGGGGCAGTGTGGGAAGTGTTGGATGAGAGCGAGAGGGAAAAGGATACAAGGTAGTGGTCGGAGACTTGGAGGGGAGTTGCAATGAGGTTAGTGGAAGAACAGCATCTAGTAAAGATGAGGTCGAGCGTATTGCCTGCCTTGTGAGTAGGGGGGAAGGTGAGAGGGTGAGGTCAAAAGAGGAGAGGAGTGGAAAGAAGGAGGCAGAGAGGAATGAGTCAACGGTAGACGTGGGGAGGTTAAAGTCGCCCAGGACTGTGAGAGGTGAGCCGTCCTCAGGAAAGGAGCTTATCAAGGCATCAAGCTCATTGATGAACTCTCCGAGGGAACCTGGAGGGCGATAAATGATAAGGATGTTAAGCTTGAAAGGGCTGGTAACTGTGACAGCATGGAATTCAAAGGAGGCGATAGACAGATGGGTAAGGGGAGAAAGAGAGAATGACCACTTGGGAGAGATGAGGATCCCGGTGCCACCACCCCGCTGACCAGAAGCTCTCGGGGTGTGCGAGAACACGTGGGCGGACGAAGAGAGAGCAGTAGGAGTAGCAGTGTTGTCTGTGGTGATCCATGTTTCCGTCAGTGCCAAGAAGTCGAGGGACTGGAGGGAGGCATAGGCTGAGATGAACTCTGCCTTGTTGGCCGCAGATCGGGCAGTTCCAGAGGCTACCGGAGACCTGGAACTCCACGTGGGTCGTGCGCGCTGGGACCACCAGAATAGGGTGGACGCGGCCACGCGGTGTGGAGCGTTTGTATGGTCTGTGCAGAGAGGAGAGAACAGGGATAGATAGACACGTAGTTGACAGGCTACATAAGAGGCTACGCTAATGCAAAGGAGATTGGAATGACAAGTGGACTACACTTATCGAATGTTCAGAACGTTAAGCTTACGTAGCAAGAATCTTATTGACTAAAATGATTGAAATGATACAGTACTGCTGGAGTAGGCTAGCTGGCAGTGGCTACGTTGTTGACACTACACTAATCAAGTCGTCTGTCGAGTGTAATAGTTTCTACAGTGCTGCTATTCGGGGGCTAGCTGGCTAGCTAGCAGTGTTGATTACGTAACGTTACGTTAAAAGAACGACAATAGCTGGCTAGCTAACCTAGAAAATCGCTCCAGACTACACAATTGTCTTAGATACAAAGACGGCTATGTAGCTAGCTAAGCTACTGCATCAAACAAATCAAACCGTTGTACTGTAATGAAGTGAAATGAAAATGTGATACTACCTGTGGAGCGAGGCGGAATGTTGACCGGGTTGTTGAAGTTCAATTCGGAAGACGTTGGCTAGCTGTTGGCTAGCTAGCTAGCAGTGACTCCTACGTTAAGGACGACAAATAGCTGGCTAGCTAACCTCGGTAAATTAAGATAATCACTCTAAGTCTACACACTCTAAACTACACAATTACCTTGGATACGAAGACAGCAAAGACAACTATGTAGCTAGCTAACACTACACTAATCGAGTCGTTGAGTGTAATAGTTTCTACAGTGCTAGTGGACGTTAGCTAGCTGCTGTGCTAGTGGACGTTAGCTAGCTGCTGGGCAGAAAGCAGTGTAGACTACGTTGGACGAAGAAATACGATAATTACGCAATTATCTTTGATACAAAGACGGCTATGTAGCTAGCTAAGAAGAAATTGCTAAGATTAGACAAATCAAAACCGTTGTACTATAATGAGATGTAATGAAAAGTTATACTACCTGCGGACCGAAGTGTAGATGCGTGTGTAGATGTGTAGATGCGACCGCCGCTCCAACCCGGAACCGGAAAGCGCCATTACAGTTCCATTACAGTTCCATTACAGTCCGTAGAAACATGTCAAACAATGTATAGAATCAATCTTTAGGATGTTTTTAATATAAATCTTCAATAATGTTCCAACCCCAGAATTCCTTTGTCTTCAGAAATGCAATGGAACGCAGGTCGCTCTCATGTGTGATCTGCTCATGCCACTCTGGAAGAGCCCTGACTCAATTAGCTCTCATTCCCCCCTCCTTCACAGTAGAAGCATCAAACAAGGTTCTAAAGACTGTTGACATCTAGTGGAAACCTTAGGAAGTGCAATATGACCCCATAGACACTGTATTTTTGATAGGCAATGACTCGAAAACTACAAATGTCAGATTTCCCACTTCCTGTGGATTTTTTCTCAGGTTTTTGCCTGCCATATGAGTTCTGTTATACTCACAGACATCATTCAAAACAGTTTTAGAAACTTCAGAGTGTTTTCTATCCAAATCCACTAATAATATGTACATCCTCGCATCTGGGCCTGAGTAGCAGGCAGTTTACTCTGGGTGCGCTTTTCATCCGGTTTTGAATCCATTTTTTTTAAAGGTCCTTGTGCCGTTTGCTTGAGTAATTGTAGATGGGAGTTCCATGCGATCATGACTCTGTATAATACTGTGTGTTGCCGTGAATTCGTTTTGGACATGGGGACTGTGAAGAGATGGTGGCATGTCTTGTGGGGTATGTTGGAGGTAGAAGCTGTTAAGGAGCCTTTTGGACCTAGACTTGGCGCTCCGGTAGCGTTTGTATTAACGGTAGCAGAGAAAACAGTCTATGACTTGTTTGAGCTGAATGTTATTGATTGTGCAGACAATCTTAAATATTCATCACATTTCTCATTAAAACTAGAAGAGAAGCAGTTCATCTCTCTTCAACCCTCAACCAGGAAATACTGGCATGCATTTTGTTAGTTCTGTATGTGCCATTAAGGGCAAGGTGTGCTGCTCTGTCAATATGACTTGACCATGCTAATTGACCGTCCAATGTTATACCTAGGAGTTCAGCTTCCTCAAGTTGCTTAGTGGTCACACTCTTTATACACAACTCCAGTTGTGCTCTTAGGGAATGTTTTACACCAAAGCCAATGATTTTAGTTTTTTAGATATATTTAAGACCAGTTTATTTATTAATCACCCATTCTGATACTGACTGTTTATTTAGAAGTCGTAGTGTGTGGAATCATCCACATGCATGATCATTTTTGCTGTAAAACCAGTGGCAAAAATCATTTGTAAAAATAAAAATTGAACGGTAACGGCCCAAGGAACTGCCCTGAAGGACACCGCACTGTACATATCTGATTTTAAAGAAGCTTTCATTGAAGAACACTCTCTGAGTTCTGTTGGATAATTAACTCTTCAACCATGTGATGGCAGGTCATGTAAAGTCATAGCAAGTAAGTTTCTTCAATAACAATTTATGATCAATTACATCAAAGGATGCACTGAAATATAACACTACAGCTCCAACTATCATCTTATTATCCATGAATTTTAACCAATCGTCTGTCACCTGGCTGTGGCTCGTCAGGAAGTCCATGATCCAGTTGCAGAGGGAGGTGTTCAGTCCCAGGGTCCTTAGCTTAGTGATGAGCATGGAGGGCACTATGGTGTTGAATGCTGAACTGTCGTCAATGAAGAGCATTCTCACATACGTTTTCCTTTTGTCCAGATGGGGAAATCAAATCAAAATTAAATCAAACTTTATTTGTCACATTTGCCGAATACAGCAAGTGTAGACCTTACCATGAAATGCTTACTTACAAGCCCTTAACAAACAGTGCAGTTCAAGAATAGTTAAGAAAATATTTACCAAATAAACTAAAGTAAAAAGTAACCCAATAACATAACAATAACGAGGCTATATACAGGGAGTACCGGTACCGAGTCAGTGTGGGGGGGTACAGGTTAGTTGAGGTCATTTGCACAGGTAGGTAGGGGTGAAGTGACTATGCATAGATAATAAACAGCGAGCAGCAGCTGTGTACAAAACAAATGGAGGAGGGGGAGGGGGGTCAGTGTAAATAGTCCAGTGGCCATTTGAATAAATTGTTCAGCCGTCTTACGGCTTGGGGGTAGAAGTTGTTAAGAAGCCTTTTGGTCCAAGACATGGCGCTCCGGTACCGCTTGTCCTGCGGTAGCAGAGAAAACAGTCTATGACTTGGATGACTCGAGTCTCTATTTTATGGGCTTTCCTCTGACACCGCCTATTATATAGGTCCTGGATGGCAGGAAGCTTGGCCCCAGTGATGTACTGGGCCGTATGCACTACCCTCTGTAGCGCCTTACAGTCAGATTCCGAGCAGTTGCCAAACCAGGCGGTGATGCCACCGGTCAGGATGCTCTCGATGGTGCAGCTTTAGCACTTTTTGAGGATCTGAGGACCCATGCCAAATCTTTTCAGTCTCCTGAGGGGGAAAAGGTTTTGTCGTGCCCTCTTCACGACTGTCTTGGTGTGTTTGGACCATGATAGTTTGTTGGCGATGTGGACACCAAGGAACTTGAAACTCTCGACCCGCTCCACTACAGTCCCATTGATGTTAATGGGGGTCTGTTCGGCCTGCCTTTTCCTGTAGTCCACGATCAGCTCCTTTGTCTTGCTCAATTTGAGGGAGAGGTTGTTATCCTGGCAACACACTGACAGTTCTATGACCTCCTTTGGCCACACAGTTGTGGGTGAACAGGGAGTACAGGAGGGGACTAAGTACACATCCCTGAAGGGCCCTAGTGTTGAAGATCAGCATGGCAGACATGTTGTTGCCTACCCTTACCACCTGGGGGTGGCCTGTCAGGAAGTCTCGGATCCAGTTACAGAGGGAGGTATTTAGTCCCAGGGTCCTTAGCTTACTGATGATCTTCGTGGGCACTATGGTGTTGAACGCTGAGCTGTAGTCAATGAACAGCATTCTCACACAGGTGTTCCTTTTGTCCAGGTGGGAAAGGGCAGTGTGGAGAGCGATTGAGATTGCGTCATCTGTGGGTCTGTTGATGCAGAATGCGAATTGGAGTCGGTCTACGGTATCTGGGAGGATGCTGTTGATGTGAGCCATGACTAGCCTTTGACAGCACTTCATGGCTACCGAGTGCTACGGGACAGTCATCATTTGGGCAGGTTACCTTCGCTTCCTTGGGCACATGGACTATGGTGGTCTGCTTGAAACATGTAGGTATTACAGACTCAGTCAGGGAGAGGTTGAAAATGTCCCTGAAGACATTTGACAGTTGGTCCGCACATGCTTGTAATCCATCCGGCTTTGTGAATGTTGACCTGTTTAAAGGTTTTGTTCACATCGGCTACCGAGAGCGTTATCACACAGTCATCTAGAACAGCTGTTGCTCTCACGCATGCTTCAGTGTTGCTTGCCTGTCATGAGCATAAAATACATTTAGCTTGTCTGGTAGGCTTGTACAACTGGGAAGTTCGCGGCTGGGTTTCCCTTTGTAGTCCGCAATAGTTTTCAAGCCCTGCCACATCCAAAGAGCGTCAGAGCCGGTAGGATTTGATTTTTTAGTACAGATGTTTTCCTTTATGGTTTGTTTGCTGTTCAGTGTTCATTTAACTTCTGAGTTGTTCCACTTTAGTGAAATAGTAATTTAAATTATTGTCAATATCAGGGGCTTCACTTCTTTACCATTAAGTAGTGTTACCTTGGCGTGCTTTCTGCTTCATCTGAGAATACTTATTTTCCACCATAATTTGCAAATAAATTCGTAAAAAATCCTACAATGTGATTTTCTTTTCTCATTTTGTCTGTCATAGTTGAAGGGTACTTATGATGAAAATTACAGGCCTCTCTCATCTTTTTAAGTGGGAGAACTTGCACAATTGGTGGCTGACTAAATACTTTTTTGCCCCACTGTATATGCAGCGGACAAGGGAATCAGCAAGCTCACTTCAATCACACTGTTAAGAAACATCCCTAGTGTTTTGATCTCCCTCATGTAAAAGTACTACTGAATTACTGCACACAACCTATTCATGTGGTAGTAACTATTTAGAAATGTGTAGGGGTTCTGTAGTGAACGTGTAGTTTATGCAGTTGTCAAGATACACAAGTAGAGTTTTGTAGTTTTCAGAAGGAAAATAGTTGTGTTTCCAGAGTGTATTCAGGTAGAGAGTTTTACCACTTGTTTGTTTTGTGAATAAGTAGTCAAAACACTACAGGCAGACTCCACCGATTGTTCAGTAGTCATTAGTAGAGTTTGGCAGCTCGTGGCTGCACTTCCTGTGCTCGTTACCACAGAAGAAGACAAAATGGGAAGTAGTTGGTTGTTGTTAGCTAGCTACTGTTTGACAATCCCAAATGTAATCATTTCCCATCCTTTGTCATCCTGTCTTTCATAACCCTTATTATGCTGGCGCCATCTGTAAGTTTAACTTTCCTTTATGTTTTATGAATTCTGTCATGTCATTGTTTAGCCTTTTATATAACTTGTTACCACATCAAAAAGATTGCTAGCCAAAATGGTCTTAGCCGTTAGCCGTTTTCATAGAGATGTATTGTGTTTAGCCGAGCTGTTTGCTAGCCCCATTGAAATGTTCCAATGTAGCAGTGGAGGCTGCTGAGTGAAGGACAGCTCATAAATAATGGCTGGAAATTAGCGTATGGAATGGCATCAAACACATGGAACGCATGGAACTCATGGAACGCATGGAACACATGGAACTCATGGAACACATGGAACTCATGGAACGCATGGAACACATGGAACACATGGAACTCATGGAACACATGGAACTCATGGACCCCTTGGAACTCATGGACCCCTTGGAACTCATGGAACACATGGAACTCATGGAACACATGGAACTCATGGAACACATGGAACTCATGGAACGCACGTGTGTTTGAATGGAAATGTAGAGTATTTTCATATTAATATACTTACCCATTCTACTGACATCTTTTAACCTGTTGCCAAGGAGGCCCTCGACATAAGAAGACTGGAGGCCATTGTTGGTAAGATTAACATTGTTTATCAAATGTTTTTCTGTGTTGTCTTACAGTGCATTCGGAAAGTATTCAGACCCCTTGACTTTTTCCACATTTTGTTACGTTACAGCCTTATTCTAAAATCAATTAAATTATTTATTTTTCTCATCAATCTACACACAATACCACATAATGACATCACAATACCCCATAATGACATCACAATACCCCA
This sequence comes from Oncorhynchus masou masou, assembly GCF_036934945.1. Taxonomy (NCBI): domain Eukaryota; kingdom Metazoa; phylum Chordata; class Actinopteri; order Salmoniformes; family Salmonidae; genus Oncorhynchus; species Oncorhynchus masou. Next base: position 49,592 of record NW_027009044.1, on the reverse strand, counting down.
TAATCGTAAACACAGGTTTTCAGAAATGTTTGCAAATGTGTGTATATATATATATATATATATTTATTTATTTATTTATATATATTTATTTATATATATACAATACCTTACTTACATAAGTATTCAGACCTTTTTCTATGAAACTTGAAATTGAGCTCAGGTGCATCCTGTTTCCATTGATCACCCTTGAGATGTTTCTACAACTTGTTTGGAGTACACCTGTGGTAAATGAAATTGATTGGACATGATTTGGAAAGGCACACACTTGTCTCATTAGGTCAACCTTTTTTAAATTAACATACACACAGTTTCATGGTCTAAACTTTATTAATACTCACAGTAATCATTCACTAAACAGGATACAAAACAAACTACAGTTTACCTTGAAACATGTTACATTTTAACAGAATCCGTCAGATGAAGGAATTGTCCATAGAGCTCCGAGACAGGATTGTGTCGAGGCACAGATCTGGGGAAGGGTACAAAAACAATTCTGCAATAATTGAAGGTCCCCAAGAACACGGTGGCCTCCAAACTTCTTCCATTTAAGAATGATGGAACCACCAAGACTCTTCCTAGAGCCGGCCGCCCGGCCAAAGTGAGCAATCGGGGGCGAAGGTCCTTGGTCAGGGATGTGACCAAGAACCCAATGGTCACTCTGACAGAACTTCAGATATGGGAGAACCTTCCAGAAGGACAATCATCTCTGCAGCACCACCAATCATGCCTTTATGGTAGAGTGGCCAGACGGAAGACACTCCTCAGTAAAATGCACATGGCAGCCCGCTTGGAGTTTGCCAAAATTCACCTAAAGGACTCTGAGACCATGAGAAACAAGATTCTCTGGTCTGATGAAACCAAGATGGAAATCTTTGGCCTGAATGCCAAGCGTCACACCTGGAGGAAACCTGGCACCAACCTGGCACCATGCCTAAGGATGGTGGTGGCAGCATCATGTTGTGGGGATGTTTTTCACCGGCAGGGACTGGGAGACTAGTCAGGATCAAGGGAAAGATTAATGGAGAAAAGTACAGAGAGATCCTTGATGAAAACCTGCTCCAGAGCGCTCAGGACCCCAGACTGGGGGTGAAGGTTCACCTTCCAACAGGACAACGACCCTAAGCACACAGCCAAGACAACACAAGAGTGGCTTCGGGACAAGACTCTGAATGTCCTTGAGTGGCCCACCCAGAGCCCGGACTTGAACCCGATCGAATATCTCTTGAGACACCTGAAAATAGCTGTGCAGTGACGCTCTCCATCCAACCTGACAGAGAGTGAGAGGATTTGTAGAGAAGAATGAGACAAACTCCCCAAATACAGGTGTGTCAAGCTTGTAGCATCTTAGCCAAGAAGACTCCTGGCTGTGATCACTGCCAAAGGTGCTTCAACAAAGTACTGAGTAAAGGGTCTGAATACTTACGTAAATGTGATAAATTAGCAATAATGTATAAAAACCTGTTTTGGATTTGTCATTATGGGGTATTGTGATGTCATTATGGGGTATTGTGACGCCATTATGGGGTGTTGTGATGTCATTATGGGGTATTGTGATGTCATTATGGGGTATTGTGTGTAGATTGATGAATTAAAAACATAACAATTTTTAGAATAAGGATGTAACGTAACAAAAGTCAAGAGTTCTGAATACTTTCCAAACGCACTTTGAACTTTGTTAGCAGATGATTGCTATGGCTTTTAATTGGTTGTCTCTTGTGCTCGTCTTTATTTTCTAAAAGGTTACGAGTTGGAAGAGGATCTGAAGATAGTTAAGTCAAAGCTGAATGAAGACAAGGCCTCAAATGGATTTAAAAAAAAATGTTGTAATGAATGAATGTATTAAATGTAATCAAGTAAATAAAAACAATTGCAATTAAGTTTGTGGAAGTTTATTTCTTGTGTGATATGAACATGTAGGAATTGATTGTGATACAGTGGTAATGCGTAGGCATGACCAATATTAATTAATAATATTAATACATTCAATAGTAAAACATGTAGGAATTGAGTTAAGTTTTAAGTAGTTGACACCCAAACGCTCGGTAAGGAAGAATGATGTAGGGATTGAAATAGGATATATGTAGTTTTTGTGATACCATTTGTGATACGTCCCAATGTATCACCCATTACCACTTTAATGAATAACGTTACATAAAACACCACCGGTTTCCTACACATCTCAATAGCAATCCAGTAGTAGAAACCTTGTTAGTTTTCTGTAGATCTTGTGTAGTAATTCAGTAGTACTTTTTCCCATGAGGGGCTCTAAATCTCTGACTCCGTGACCCTAGGTCCTGCAGGGATTGGCTGATGCAGATCGTGCCGGTGACGCGCGTGGACTTCACCTCCGTGTTGCCACGGTTCCTGTCTCTCTATGTGATGTCATTCCTGACCCCTCGTGACCTCTGCTCTGCCGCACAGGTCAGCTGGCATTGGAGGGTCCTGGCTGAACAGGTGAGGGGTTAGAGGTCAGGGCTCGTTTTCTCTCCGTCACTCCTTCCTCTCTCTCTCTCTCTATTCCTCTTTCTCTCTACTGTGTGTGAGGTTAACCGACCTCTATACCCCCCCCCACACACACACACACACACTTCCTCTCTCTCTCTATTCCTCTTTCTCCCTTTAGTACTGGTGAGGTTAACCGACCTCTATACCCCCCCACACACACACACACACACCTCTCTCCGTAGGACTGTCTGTGGTCGGTGAGGTGTGTGCGCCTGGGCTGGTTCCTGCCCTATAATCCAGGGGACAGAGAGTATGGTGGGTGGAAGAGCCACTATGTGTCCTGTGTGTCCACTCTGGACTGGCTGACACCCAGAGAGGCAGCACAAACGTACGGCACCCTCAACATGCCCTGCTCTGGAGAGAGGGAGGAGGAGGAGGAGAGACGCAGGGAGAGGAGGATCAGACAAACCATCCGGGAGAGAGTGGAGGAGCAGAAGAGTGAGTGAGAGGACGAGAGGAGAGGAGAGAAGAGAGAGGAGAGAGTTGAGGAGAGAAGAGGAGAGAGTTGAGTTGAGAAGAGAAGAGAGTGGAGGAGCAGAAGAGTGAGTGAGAGGAGGAGAGAAGAGTGGAGGAGAGAGTTGAGGAGAGGAGAGAAGAGAGTGGAGGAGAGGGAGGAGGAGGAGGAGAGATGCAGGGAGAGGAGGATCAGACAAACCATCCGGGAGAGAGTGGAGGAGCAGAAAAGTGAGTGAGAGGAGGAGAGGAGAGAGTGGAGGAGAGGAGAGAGTTGAGTTGAGGAGAGAGTTGAGGAGAGGAGAGAGTTGAGTTGAGGAGAGAGTGGAGGAGAGGAGAGAGGGAGGAGGAGGAGGAGAGATGCAGGGAGAGGAGGATCAGACAAACCATCCGGGAGAGAGTGGAGGAGCAGAAAAGTGAGTGAGAGGAGGAGTGGAGGAGAGGAGAGAGTGGAGGAGAGGAGAGAGTGGAGGAGAGGAGAGAGTTGAGGAGAGGAGAGAGTTGAGTTGAGGAGAGAGTGGAGGAGAGGAGAGAGGGAGGAGGAGAGATGCAGGGAGAGGAGGATCAGACAAACCATCCGGGAGAGAGTGGTGGAGCAGAAGAGTCAGTGAGAGGAGGAGAGGAGGAGAGTTGACGAGAGTGGAGGAGAGGAGAGAGTGGAGGAGAGGAGTGGAGGAGAGAGTTGTGGAGGAGAGGAGGAGAGAGTTGAGGAGAGGAGAAGAGTGGAGGACAGGAGAGAGTGGAGGAGAGAAGAGAGTGGAGGAGAGAAGAGAGTGGAGGACAGGAGAGAGGAGAGTGAAGGAGAGAGTGGAGGACAGGAGAGAGTTGAGAAGAGTGGAGGAGAGGAGAGAGTTGAGTGGAGGAGAGGAGAGGAGAGAAGAGAGTGGAGGAGAGTGGAGGACAGGAGAGAGTGGAGGACAGGAGAGAGGGAGAGAGTGGAGGAGAGGAGAGAGTGGAGAGATTGGAGGATGAGAGTGGAGGAGAGGAGGAGCAGAAGAGTGACTGAGAGGACCTCTTCAAGGAATACCTAGGATAGGATAAAGTAATCCTTCTCACCCCCCTTAAATGATCTAGATGCACTATTGTAAAGTGGCTGTTCCACTGGATGTCAGAAGGTGAATTCACCAATTTGTAAGTCGCTCTCTGGATAAGAGCGTCTGCTAAATGACTTAAATGTAAATGTAATGACAAGAGGAGAGAGAGGAGGAGAGGGGTAGAGGAGGAGAGGAGCAGAAGGGGGAGGAGAGGGGTAGAGGAGGAGATGGGTAGAGGAGGAGAGATGTAGAGGAGGAGAGGAGCAGAAGGGGGAGGAGAGGGGTAGAGGAGGAGAGGTGTAGAGGAGGAGAGATGTAGAGGAGGAGAGGAGCAGAAGGGGGAGGAGAGGGGTAGAGGAGGAGAGGTGTAGAGGAGGAGAGGAGCAGAAGGGGGAGGAGAGGATCAGTTATGTGGTGCTGTATAACCCAGCTGGTAGAGCATGAGGCCTGGATAGTGGCTTTGGATAGAAGCATCTCTATTACTGTGTTGGATTAGATACAGAGTTGGTGATGATATCTCCTTTCTCTGTGTTCTCCCCAGGAGCTTCTCTGGCCTCCAGACCAGCCTGGAGGAGCAACAGCAACAGACCAGGGGGAATAGTGGTCAGCCGTCCCCAGGGAGAGAGGCTGGTGCCTGGGAGAACGAGGAGCGTTCAGCCCTCTCCCTCCTGGTTGTCAGACAGGACGGGACGTGTCTGTTTAACCCCTGACGTCAGCCTTAACTTGACCCCCACTCTGACCCTGGAGAAGAGCCAGCTCTCCAGCCATGTGAGGTCCCAGGCCATGGGGTGAGAGGCCGTGCCCAACCATAGATATAGACCTCACCTGTTTGGTTCATGGGACAGTGTGTGTTTTTTGTTGTATTTATGTCACCTTTATTTAACCAGGTAGACCAGATCACCTTTATTTAACCAGGTAGACCAGATCACCTTTATTTAACCAGGTAGACCAGATCACCTTTATTTAACCAGGTAGACCAGATCACCTTTATTTAACCAGGTAGACCAGATCACCTTTATTTAACCAGGTAGACCAGATCACCTTTATTTAATCAGGTAGACCAGATCACCTTTATTTAACCAGGTAGACCAGATCACCTTTATTTAACCAGGTAGACCAGATCACCTTTATTTAACCAGGTAGACCAGATCACCTTTATTTAACCAGGTAGACCAGATCACCTTTATTTAACCAGGTAGACCAGATCACCTTTATTTAACCAGGTAGACCAGATCACCTTTATTTAACCAGGTAGACCAGATCACCTTTATTTAACCAGGTAGACCAGATCACCTTTATTTAACCAGGTAGACCAGATCACCTTTATTTAACCAGGTAGACCAGTTGAGAACAAGTTCTCATTTACAACTGCGACCTGACCAAGATAAAGCCAAGCAGTTCGACACCAACAACACAGAGTTACACATGGAATAAACAAACATACAATCAATACAATCAGTAGAACAAAAGTGTATAAACAGTGAGTGCAAATGAGGTGAGATAAGGGAGGTAAAGGCAAAAACTAGGCCATGTTGGCGAAGTAAATACAATATAGCAATTTAACACTTGCGTGATAGATGTACAGGGGATGAATGTGCTAGTAGAGATACTGGGGTGCAAAGGAGCAAGATAAATAAATAAATACAGTATGGGGATGAGGGAGTTGGATGGGCTATTTACAGATGGGCTATGTACAGGTGCAGTGATCTGTGAGCTGCTCTGACAGCTGGTGCTTGAAGCTAGTGAGGGAGATGAGTCTCCAGCTTCAGGGATTTTTGCAGTTCGTTCCAGTCATTGGCAGCAGAGAACTGGAAGGAGAGGCGGCCAAAGGAGGATTTGGCTTTGGGGTGACCAGGGAAATATACCTGCTGCAAATATACCTGCTATGTAGTGTGTGTGTGTGTGTGTGTGTGTGTGTGTGTGTGTGTGTGTGTGTGTGCATATAATGTGTGGGTGGGTGGGTGTGTGTTTGGTTCATGGCCAGTATATATAAGGTGTGTGTTTGGTTCATGGCCAGTATATATAACGTGTGTGTTTGGTTCATGGCCAGTATATATAAGGTGTGTGTTTGGTTCATGACCAGTATATATAAGGTGTGTGTTTGGTTCATGGCCAGTATATATAAGGTGTGTGTTTGGTACTGTACGGTTTCAGGGACAGTGTGAACAGAAGAGGTTGGCCCACTTCCACCAGTAGCAGACCCAGAGCCTCTTCCTCTCTCTCTCCTTCACCATCTCTTCTGCTGCTGCTGTCCAACAGGATACCTGCCTACGAGGTGAGACATTTAGAGCAGGGAGAGTCAATTACTTACAGGATTCAGGTCAATTACATTTTAATTACAGTCAATTCAGAAAGTAAACCAAATTCCAAATGTTCCTAATTAAAAAGCATTGACAAGAATTGGAATGATTTCTCTTCTCTCCTCTCCTAGTTGGTTCTGTGTGGTGTGAGAGTAGGAGTGGTGGTGGTTCTATACGACCACAGAGGGACCCTCCAGGCTCTGTTATCCCAGGCAGAGAGGCTCTGGGTGGGCAGCGAGCTCAGAGACTTGGGGTGCTGGCTCCTGGAGGTACGGAGGAGATCACTCTGCTGCAAGGTGAGGATGGAACACTGGGTCAGGGATTATAGTTCACTGAAGGTCATAGTCACTGCTTGACCTTTGACCTCTCTTTGACCCCAGGCTACGAGGTGACAGAGAGGAGTGTGCTGACCCCGGACTACAGGGAATTCTGGGAGAAGCTGTGTGGCTGGGTCGTTCTACCTGAGGAGGGAGGAGGGTTGGACATCTTCTGTCCCCTCGCAGCGTCTGGTGTGTAGATCGAGAGAATGGTTTATTTTCAAATTCAGAAATGGCGACATTACATGGTATCAATAGCAGCTAACACAATACAAAATGCATACATCCAGACAATAAAATCTACAAATCAGTCACTCAGTCACTCAGTCACTCAGGCACTCAGTCTCTCTGTGTCTCTCTCTCTCTCTTCACCTCTCCCTCCCCCCCTCTCTCTCTCACCTTCTCACCTCCCCCCCTCTCTCTCTTCACCTCCCCTCCCCCCCCTCTCTCTTCACCTCCCTCCCTCCCCCTCTCTCTCTTCACCTCTCCTTCCCCCTCTCTCTCTTCACCTCCTCCCTCCCCCCTCTCTCTTCACCTCCCCTCCCCCTCTCTCTCTTCACCTCTCCTTCCCCCTCTCTCTCTTCACCTCTCCTCCCCCTCTCTCTCTTCACCTCTCCCCTCTCCCCCTCTCCCTTCACCTCTCCCCCCTCTCTCCCCCTCTCTCAGCCAGAGGAGTGCTGCTGGTCCAGTCTCTGTCTACTCTGACAGGGCTAGAGGTCTCAGCTCCTACTGGGATGGCCACCGGATGCTTCCAGAACAGTGAGTGAGGGAGGAAGGGATGCTTCCAGAACAGTGAGGAAGGGATGCTTCTAGAACAGTGAGTGAGGGAGGAAGGGATGCTTCTAGAACAGTGAGTGAGTGAGGGAGGAAGGGATGCTTCTAGAACAGTGAGTGAGGGAGGAAGGGATGCTTCTAGAACAGTGAGTGAGTGAGGGAGGAAGGGATGCTTCTAGAACAGTGAGTGAGGGAGGAAGGGATGCTTCTAGAACAGTGAGTGAGTGAGGGAGGAAGGGATGCTTCTAGAACAGTGAGTGAGGGAGGAAGGGATGCTTCTAGAACAGGGAGTCAGGGATGCTTCTAGAACAGGGAGGAAGGGATGCTTCTAGAACAGTGAGTCAGGGAGGAAGGGATGCTTCTAGAACAGTGAGTCAGGAGGAAGGGATGCTTCTAGAACAGTGAGTGAGGGAGGAAGGGATGCTTCTAGAACAGGGAGTCAGGGAGGAAGGGATGCTTCTAGAACAGGGAGTCAGGGATGCTTCTAGAACAGGGAGTGAGGGAGGAAGGGATGCTTCTAGAACAGTGAGTCAGGGAGGAAGGGATGCTTCTAGAACAGGGAGTCAGGGAGGAAGGGATGCTTCTAGAACAGGGAGGAAGGGATGCTTCTAGAACAGTGAGTCAGGGAGGAAGGGATGCTTCTAGAACAGGGAGTCAGGGAGGAAGGGATGCTTCTAGAACAGTGAGTCAGGGAGGAAGGGATGCTTCTAGAACAGGGAGTCAGGGATGCTTCTAGAACAGGGAGTGAGGGAGGAAGGGATGCTTCTAGAACAGTGAGTCAGGGAGGAAGGGATGCTTCTAGAACAGGGAGTGAGGGAGGAAGGGATGCTTCTAGAACAGTGAGTGAGGGAGGAAGGGATGCTTCTAGAACAGTGAGTCAGGGAGGAAGGGATGCTTCTAGAACAGGGAGTCAGGGAGGAAGGGATGCTTCTAGAACAGGGAGTGAGGGAGGAAGGGATGCTTCTAGAACAGTGAGTGAGGAGGAAGGGATGCTTCTAGAACAGGGAGTGAGGGAGGAAGGGATGCTTCTAGAACAGTGAGTGAGGAGGAAGGGATGCTTCTAGAACAGGGAGTCAGGGAGGAAGGGATGCTTCTAGAACAGTGAGTCAGGAGGAAGGGATGCTTCCAGAACAGTGAGTCAAGGAGGAAGGGATGCTTCTAGAACAGTGAGTCAGGGAGGAAGGGATGCTTCTAGAACAGTGAGTCAGGGAGGAAGGGATGCTTCTAGAACAGGGAGTCAGGGAGGAAGGGATGCTTCTAGAACAGTGAGTCAGGAGGAAGGGATGCTTCCAGAACAGTGAGTCAAGGAGGAAGGGATGCTTCTAGAACAGTGAGTCAGGGAGGAAGGGATGCTTCTAGAACAGTGAGTCAAGGAGGAAGGGATGCTTCTAGAACAGTGAGTCAGGAGGAAGGGATGCTTCTAGAACAGGGAGTCAGGGAGGAAGGGATGCTTCTAGAACAGTGAGTCAGGAGGAAGGGATGCTTCCAGAACAGTGAGTCAAGGAGGAAGGGATGCTTCTAGAACAGTGAGTCAGGGAGGAAGGGATGCTTCTAGAACAGGGAGTCAGGGAGGAAGGGATGCTTCTAGAACAGTGAGTCAGGGAGGAAGGGATGCTTCTAGAACAGTGAGTCAGGGAGGAAGGGATGCTTCTAGAACAGTGAGTGAGGGAGGAAGGGATGCTTCTAGAACAGGGAGTCAGGGAGGAAGGGATGCTTCTAGAACAGTGAGTCAGGAGGAAGGGATGCTTCCAGAACAGTGAGTCAAGGAGGAAGGGATGCTTCTAGAACAGTGAGTCAGGGAGGAAGGGATGCTTCTAGAACAGTGAGTCAAGGAGGAAGGGATGCTTCTAGAACAGTGAGTCAGGAGGAAGGGATGCTTCTAGAACAGTGAGTCAGGGAGGAAGGGATGCTTCTAGAACAGTGAGTCAGGGAGGAAGGGATGCTTCTAGAACAGGGAGGAAGGGATGCTTCTAGAACAGGGAGGAAGGGATGCTTCTAGAACAGTGAGTCAGGGAGGAAGGGATGCTTCCAGAACAGGGAGTCAGGGAGGAAGGGATGCTTCTAGAACAGGGAGTCAGGAGGAAGGGATGCTTCCAGAACAGGGAGTCAAGGAGGAAGGGATGCTTCTAGAACAGGGAGTCAAGGAGGAAGGGATGCTTCTAGAACAGTGAGTCAAGGAGGAAGGGATGCTTCTAGAACAGGGAGTCAAGGAGGAAGGGATGCTTCTAGAACAGTGAGTCAAGGAGGAAGGGATGCTTCTAGAACAGGGAGTCAAGGAGGAAGGGATGCTTCTAGAACAGGGAGTCAGGAGGAAGGATGCTTCCAGAACAGGGAGTCAAGGAGGAAGGGATGCTTCTAGAACAGGGAGTCAAGGAGGAAGGGATGCTTCTAGAACAGTGAGTCAAGGAGGAAGGGATGCTTCTAGAACAGGGAGTCAAGGAGGAAGGGATGCTTCTAGAACAGGGAGTCAGGAGGAAGGGATGCTTCCAGAACAGGGAGTCAAGGAGGAAGGGATGCTTCTAGAACAGGGAGTCAAGGAGGAAGGGATGCTTCCAGAACAGTGAGTCAGGGAGGAAGGGATGCTTCTAGAACATTGAGTCAGGGAGGAAGGGATGCTTCCAGAACAGTGAGTCAGGGAGGAAGGGATGCTTCTAGAACGGTGAGTCAGGGAGGAAGGGATGCTTCTAGAACGGTGTGTCAGGGAGGAAGGGATGCTTCCAGAACAGTGAGTCAGGGAGGAAGGGATGCTTCTAGAACAGTGAGTCAGGAGGAAGGGATGCTTCTAGAACAGTAAATCAGGGAGGAAGGAATGCTTCTAGAACAGTGAGTCAGGGAGGAAGGGATGCTTCCAGAACAGTGAGTCAGGGAGGAAGGGATGCTTCTAGAACAGTGAGTCAGGGAGGAAGGGATGCTTCCAGAACAGTGAGTCAGGGAGGAAGGGATGCTTCTAGAACATTGAGTCAGGAGGAAGGGATGCTTCTAGAACAGTGAGTCAGGAGGAAGGGATGCTTCTAGAACAGTGAGTGAGGGAGGAAGGGATGCTTCTAGAACAGTGAGTGAGGGAGGAAGGGATGCTTCTAGAACAGGGAGTCAGGGATGCTTCTAGAACAGTGAGTCAGGGAGGAAGGGATGCTTCTAGAACAGGGAGTCAAGGAGGAAGGGATGCTTCCAGAACAGGGAGTCAGGGAGGAAGGGATGCTTCTAGAACATTGAGTCAGGGAGGAAGGGATGCTTCCAGAACAGTGAGTCAGGGAGGAAGGGATGCTTCTAGAACGGTGAGTCAGGGAGGAAGGGATGCTTCTAGAACGGTGTGTCAGGGAGGAAGGGATGCTTCCAGAACAGTGAGTCAGGGAGGAAGGGATGCTTCTAGAACAGTAAATCAGGGCGGAAGGGATGCTTCTAGAACAGTGAGTCAGGGAGGAAGGGATGCTTCCAGAACAGTGAGTCAGGGAGGAAGGGATGCTTCTAGAACAGTGAGTCAGGGAGGAAGGGATGCTTCTAGAACAGTGAGTCAAGGAGGAAGGGATGCTTCTAGAACAGTGAGTCAAGGAGGAAGGGATGCTTCTAGAACAGTGAGTGAGGGAGGAAGGGATGCTTCTAGAACAGGGAGTCAGGGAGGAAGGGATGCTTCTAGAACAGGGAGTCAGGGATGCTTCTAGAACAGTGAGTCAGGGAGGAAGGGATGCTTCTAGAACAGGGAGTCAAGGAGGAAGGGATGCTTCCAGAACAGGGAGTCAGGGAGGAAGGGATGCTTCTAGAACATTGAGTCAGGGAGGAAGGGATGCTTCCAGAACAGTGAGTCAGGGAGGAAGGGATGCTTCTAGAACGGTGAGTCAGGGAGGAAGGGATGCTTCTAGAACGGTGTGTCAGGGAGGAAGGGATGCTTCCAGAACAGTGAGTCAGGGAGGAAGGGATGCTTCTAGAACAGTGAGTCAGGAGGAAGGGATGCTTCTAGAACAGTAAATCAGGGAGGAAGGGATGCTTCTAGAACAGTGAGTCAGGGAGGAAGGGATGCTTCCAGAACAGTGAGTCAGGGAGGAAGGGATGCTTCTAGAACAGTGAGTCAGGGAGGAAGGGATGCTTCCAGAACAGTGAGTCAGGGAGGAAGGGATGCTTCTAGAACATTGAGTCAGGGAGGAAGGGATGCTTCCAGAACAGTGAGTCAGGGAGGAAGGGATGCTTCTAGAACGGTGAGTCAGGGAGGAAGGGATGTTTCTAGAACGGTGTGTCAGGGAGGAAGGGATGCTTCCAGAACAGTGAGTCAGGGAGGAAGGGATGCTTCTAGAACAGTGAGTCAGGAGGAAGGGATGCTTCTAGAACAGTAAATCAGGGAGGAAGGGATGCTTCTAGAACAGTGAGTCAGGGAGGAAGGGATGCTTCCAGAACAGTGAGTCAGGGAGGAAGGGATGCTTCTAGAACAGTGAGTCAGGGAGAAAGGGATGCTTCTAGAACAGGGAGGAAGGGAGGAAGGGATGCTTCTAGAACAGTGAGTCAGGAGGAAGGGATGCTTCTAGAACAGTGAGTCAGGGAGGAAGGGATGCTTCTAGAACAGGGAGGAAGGGAGGAAGGGATGCTTCTAGAACAGTGAGTCAGGAGGAAGGGATGCTTCTAGAACAGGGAGGAAGGGATTCTTCCAGAACAGTGAGTCAGGGAGGAAGGGATGCTTCCAGAACAGTGAGTGAGTGAGGGAGGAAGGGATGCTTCTAGAACAGTGAGTCAGGGAGGAAGGGATGCTTCTAGAACAGTGAGTGAGGAAGGAAGCCCTGACCTAACCTAGCAAGTTATTGTATATCAAGTTTGAACATCTATTGACCATGTTTAATAGAGGCCAATTCGAGTAAAGGCTCTCACCCCTCTTCTCTCTTTCTCTCTCCTCCTCCTTCCAGTCCTGAGTGAGTGGTCATGTAGCAGTGGTGACTGGACCGGGGTTAGCGGTGTGTGTGCGTCCCCCCCCGCCCAGCGCTACGTGTGTGAGGGTGTGTTACAGGGATGGAGCTGGCAGACCCAGTGGCTGGAGGAGGCTCTAGGAGCCCTGAGGGACCATCTGGGGCCACAACTACCACGACTGAGTCTGGACACCAGGGGACGAGTACTGGGTACGAAAAACACCCACACACACACACACACCCAAGGTCAGTTTCTGTGGGACTCTGGTCCCAGGTCAGTTTCTATGTGTGATCTGTTCCTAGGTCAGTTTCTATGGGAGGCGTTAGCTCTAGATCATCTGAGTGTCTCTAAGGAGGTGACTGTAGCTCTGACTGAGGGTCTCACAGCACTGGCAGCAGAGGAGGTGAGTTCTGCAAACACATCCTTCAAATGGCTTTTTAAAATTATTCTTTGACCTATCCTCTCTCTTTCTCTCTCTCTCTGTCTCTCTCTCTGTCTCTCTCTCTGTCTCTGTCTCTGTCTCTCTCTCTCTCTCTCTCTCTCTCTCTCTCTCTCTCTCTCTCTCTCTCTCTGTCTCTGTCTCTCTCTCTGTCTCTGTCTCTCTCTCTCTTGCTCTCTCTCTGTCTCCCTCTCTCTCGCTCTCTGTCTCTCTCTCTCTCTCTCTCTCTGTCTCTCTCTCTGTCTCTGTCTCTCTCTCTCTCTCTCTCTCTGTCTCTCTCTCTCAATTCAATTCAATTCAAGGGGCTTTATTGGCATGGGAAACATGTGTTAACATTGCCAAAGCAAGTAAGGTATATAATATATAAAGTGAAATAAACAATAAAAATTAACAGTAGACATCACACATACAGAAGTTTCAAAACAATAAAGACATTTCAAATGTCATATTATATATATATACAGTGTTTTTACAATGTGCAAATGGTAAAGGACACAAGATAAAATAAATAAGCATAGATATGTGTTGTATTTACAATGGTGCGTGTTCTTCACTGGTTGCCCTTTTCTCGTGGCAACAGGTCACAAATCTTGCTGCTCTGATGGCACACTGTGGAATTTCACCCAGTAGATATGGGAGTTTTTTCAAAATTGGATTTGTTTTCGAATTCTTTGTGGATCTGTGTAATCTGAGGGAAATATGTCTCTCTAATATGGTCATACATTGGGCAGGAGGTTAGGAAGTGCAGCTCAGTTTCCACCTCATTTTGTGGGCAGTGAGCACATAGCCTGTCTTCTCTTGAGAGCCATGTCTGCCTACGGCGGCCTTTCTCAATAGCAAGGCTATGCTCGCTGAGTCTGTACATAGTCAAAGCTTTCCTTAATTTTGGGTCAGTCACAGTGGTCAGGTATTCTGCCGCTGTGTACTCTGTGTAGGGCCAAATAGCATTCTAGTTTGCTCTGTTTTTTTGTTAATTCTTTCCAATGTGTCAAGTAATTATCTTTTTGTTTTCTCATGATTTGGTTGGGTCTAATTGTGCTGCTGTCATGGGGCTCTGTAGGGTGTGTTTGTGAACAGAGCCCCAGGACCAGCTTGCTTAAGGAACTCTTCTCCAGGTTCATCTCTCTGTAGGTGATGGCTTTGTTGTGGAAGGTTTGGGAATCGCTTCCTTTTAGGTGGTTATAGAATTTAACTGCTCTTTTCTGGATTTTGATAATTAGTGGGTATCGGCCTAATTCTGCTCTGCATGCATTATTTGGTGTTCTACGTTGTACACTGAGGATATTTTTGCAGAATTCTGCGTGCAGAGTCTCAATTTGGTGTTTGTCCCATTTTGTGAAGTCTTGGTTGGTGAGCGGACCCCAGACCTCACAACCATAAAGGGCAATGGGCTCTATGACTGATTCAAGTATTTTTAGCCAAATCCTAATTGGTATGTTGAAATTTATGTTCCTTTGATGGCATAGAATGCCCTTCTTGCCTTGTCTCTCAGATCGTTCACAGCTTTGTGGAAGTTACCTGTGGCGCTGATGTTTAGGCCAAGGTATGTATAGTTTTTTGTGTGCTCTAGGGCAACAGTGTCTAGATGGAATTTGTATTTGTGGTCCTGGTGACTGGACCTTTTTGGAACACCATAATTTTGGTCTTACTGAGATTTACTGTCAGGGCCCAGGTCTGACAGAATCTGTGCATAAGATCTAGGTGCTGCTGTAGGCCCTCCTTGGTTGGTGACAGAAGCACCAGATCATCAGCAAACAGCAGACATTTGACTTCAGATTCTAGTAGGGTGAGGCCGGGTGCTGCAGACTTTTCTAGTGCCCGCGCCAGTTCGTTGATATATATGTTGAAGAGGGTGGGGCTTAAGCTGCATCCCTGTCTAACCC
>NW_027009044.1:0-30000 GCF_036934945.1 Oncorhynchus masou masou | reverse complement strand
ACGGACACAAGATAAAATAAATAGGCATAAATATGGGTTGCATTTACAATGGTGTGTGTTCTTCACTGGTTGACATTTTCTTGTGGCAACAGGTCACAAATCTTGCTGCTGTCTATCTATCTCTCTCTGTCTCTACCTCTCTCTCTCTGTCTGTCTCTCTTTTTCTGTCTCTCTCTGTCTTTCTCTGTCTGTCTCTATTTTTCTCTCTCTCTGTCTGTCTCTCTCTCTGTCTATCTTTCACTCTCTGTCTGTCTCTCTCCGTTTCTGTCTCTCTCTGTCTGTCTCTCTCTGTTTCTCTCTCTGTTTCTGTCTCTCTCTGTTTCTGTCTCTCTCTCTATCTTTCACTCTGTCTTTCTCTCTCCGTGTCTCTTTCTCAGCTGAAGAGGAACTCAGAGAAAGCCACAAGGATGCAGGAGACCCAGCGACAGATCCGGGGCTGTCCAGTAAGAACAAAGATAGAACAATGAGGCAGATATGTCACTGGATGCATAAATGTGAGACATCCGGTTGGTGTTTCCACTCACTACCAAATATGGTGGTGTGAGGAAGCCCAGTGGCCGGCAGTGGGAGAAGATGTAACCAGACGCATTTTGGCCGACACTGCAAATTTTCTCATCAATTAAACATTTGATCTCAATGCAGTTTTCTGTTCCCAAAACTAGAATCTGTTACGAACAGTGGATTAAGTGGACTAAGTGTTGTTTTTTGATTTTTGCAAAAGTTATTAAAAATCGTGTTGTTTAGAAGGAGTGGAAAGGCAAATTAAGTTATTGCACATGCGCACTTCCCAGAGTAGGTTTCCCTAATGGAAATATACAGATGTATACTAGTACGCACCAATAGGATATCGGTAGCTTGGCTCTGCCCACGTCCTTGCTTGTTTTACCCACTATGACTCATTTGTTCCCATTGGAAACAAGAAGCTGTGATCTATCTTGGATTAGTTATAAAAATCTTTGTTAAGACTCTAACACTCGTCCCTCTTACAACCATAATTGTCCTAATAAAATATACTGAAGAAAAATATAAGCGCAACATGTAAAGTGTTGGTCCCATGTTTCATGAGCTGAAATAAAAGATCATAGAAATTTTCCACATGTACAAAAAGTTTATTTCTCTCAAATTTTCTGAACATATTTGTTTACATCCCTGTTAGTGAACATTTCTCCTTTTCCAATATAATCCATCCACCTGACAGGTGTGTTATATCAAGAAGCTGATTAAACAGCATGATCATTACACAGGTGGACCTTGTGCTGGGGGGGAAATAAAAGGCCTCTCTAAAATGTGCAAGTTTGTCACACAACACAATGCCACAGGTGTCTCAAGTTTTGAGGGAGCGTGGAATTGGCATGCTGACTGCGGGAATGTCCACCAGAGCTGTTGCTGGAGAATTGATTGTTCATTTCTCAACCATAAACCAATGTCGATTTTAGTGAATTTGGCATTCAACTGGCCTCACAACGACAGACCACGTGTAACCACACAATTCTGAGACATCCACATCCGGCTTCTTCACCTGCGGGATCATCTGGTAAAACTGTGGGTTTGCACAACCGAAGAATTTCTGCACAAGCTGTCAGAAATCGTCTCAGGGAAGCTCAAGGATCTGTACACAATTCCTGGAAGCTGAAAAATGTCCCAGTTCTTCCATGGCCGCAATACTCACCAGACATGTCACCCATTGAGCATGTTTGGGATGCTCTGGATCTATGTGTACAACAGCGTGTTCCAGTTCCCGCCAATATCCAGCAACTTCCCACAGCCGTTGAAGAGGAGTGGGACAACATCCCACAGGCCACAATCAACAGCCTGATCAACTCTATGAGAAGGAGATGTGGATCATTAGCTTCTTTAAAAAATATAAGCTGTTTGAAATTTGTTTGAAATTTGGGCAGCATGAAGAGCAAAATACCAAATAGATGATTATTAAGATGTGACTGTTGACTGTCAGTGAAAAGTAGAGACTTCCAGCCAGGCATATCGTAATAGTTCGTAATATCGTAAAATATAATCGCGGAAAAACATAGTTTGGAAATCAAATGTCTCCTGCTGTAAAGAGAAGACAATTAAAATACTCAGAGCTGTCTTTTAGTTTGCCTAAATGCTCATCTTAATTAAGAGAACAGTTCAGTTTATCTTAAAGCTTCGGACAATTTTCCCTTGCAAAGAAAGGAGAATAATCGTATTTTAATATAAAATTTAAAAAAAATCGATGTAAATGTTATTTGTCACATGCTTCGTAAACAACAAGACTAACAGTCTCCGGTGAACCTATTCACTCTTTATCTTTGCCGTGTCATTGTTGAAAGTGTATTTTTGAGCAATAATTTCCTCCCTTCTGGTTAGATGGACATCATATTGTATTTGTGTCTCTCCGTCTGGTAGGCATTTTATACGGATCAGACAACGTTGTTTATATTGTTTGGCATTTTATAAGGATCGTTGTTTATATTGTTTGGCATTTTATACGGATCGTTGTTTATATTGTTTGGCATTTTATACGGATCGTTGTCTATATTGTTTGGCATTTTATACGGATTGTTGTCTATATTGTTTGGCATTTTATACGGATCTTTGTTTATATTGTTTGGCATTTTATACGGATCGTTGTTTATATTGTTTATATTGTTTGGCATTTTATACAGATCGTTGTTTATATTGTTTGGCATTTTATACGGATCAGACAACGTTGTTTATATTGTTTGGCATTTTATACGGATCGTTGTTTATATTGTTTGGCATTTTATACGGATCGTTGTTTATATTGTTTGGCATTTTATACGGATCGTTGTTTATATTGTTTGGCATTTTATACGGATCGTTGTTTATATTGTTTGGCATTTTATAATGGATCGTTGTTTATATTGTTTGGCATTTTATACGGATCGTTGTCTATATTGTTTGGCATTTTATACGGATCGTTGTCTATATTGTTTGGCATTTTATACGGATCGTTGTTTATATTGTTTGGCATTTTATACAGATCGTTGTCTATATTGTTTGGCATTTTATACAGATCGTTGTTTATATTGTTTGGCATTTTATACGGATCGTTGTTTATTGTTTGGCATTTTATACGGATCGTTGTCTATATTGTTTGGCATTTTATACGGATCGTTGTCTATATTGTTTGGCATTTTATACGGATCGTTGTTTATATTGTTTGGCATTTTATACGGATCGTTGTTTATATTGTTTGGCATTTTATACGGATCGTTGTTTATATTGTTTGGCATTTTATACGGATCGTTGTTTATATTGTTTGGCATTTTATACGGATCGTTGTCTATATTGTTTGGCATTTTATACGGATCGTTGTTTATATTGTTTGGCATTTTATACGGATCGTTGTTTATATTGTTTGGCATTTTATACGGATCGTTGTCTATATTGTTTGGCATTTTATACGGATCGTTGTCTATATTGTTTGGCATTTTATACGTATCTTTGTTTATATTGTTTGGCATTTTATACGGATCGTTGTTTATATTGTTTGGCATTTTATACAGATCGTTGTTTATATTGTTTGGCATTTTATACGGATCGTTGTTTATATTGTTTGGCATTTTATACGGATCGTTGTCTATATTGTTTGGTATTTTATACGGATCGTTGTTTATATTGTTTGGCATTTTATACGGATCAGACAACGTTGTTTATATTGTTTGGCATTTTATAAGGATCATTGTTTATATTGTTTGGCATTTTATACAGATCGTTGTTTATATTGTTTGGCATTTTATACGGATCGTTGTTTATATTGTTTGGCATTTTATACAGACTGTTGTCTATATTGTTTGGCATTTTATACGGATCTTTGTTTATATTGTTTGGCATTTTATACGGATCGTTGTTTATATTGTTTGGCATTTTATACGGATCGTTGTTTATATTGTTTGGCATTTTATACGGATCGTTGTTTATATTGTTTGGCATTTTATACGGATCTTTGTTTATATTGTTTGGCATTTTATACGGATCGTTGTTTATATTGTTTGGCATTTTATACGGATCGTTGTTTATATTTTTTGGCATTTTATACGGATCGTTGTTTATATTGTTTGGCATTTTATACGGATCATTGTTTATATTGTTTGGCATTTTATACGGATCGTTGTTTATATTGTTTGGCATTTTATACGGATCGTTGTCTATATTGTTTGGCATTTTATACGGATCGTTGTTTATATTGTTTGGCATTTTATACGGATCGTTGTCTATATTGTTTGGCATTTTATACGGATCGTTGTCTATATTGTTTGGCATTTTATACGGATCGTTGTCTATATTGTTTGGCATTTTATACGGATCGTTGTTTATATTGTTTGGCATTTTATACGGATCTTTGTTTATATTGTTTGGCATTTTATACGGATCGTTGTTTATATTGTTTGGCATTTTATACGGATCTTTGTTTATATTGTTTGGCATTTTATACGGATCTTTGTCTATATTGTTTGGCATTTTATACGGATCGTTGTTTATATTGTTTGGCATTTTATACGGATCGTTGTTTATATTGTTTGGCATTTTATACGGATCGTTGTCTATATTGTTTGGCATTTTATACGGATCGTTGTTTATATTGTTTGGCATTTTATACGGATCGTTGTTTATATTGGTTGGCATTTTATACGGATCGTTGTCTATATTGTTTGTCATTTTATACGGATCGTTGTTTATGTTGTTTGGCATTTTATACGGATCGTTGTTTATATTGTTTGTCAGTGTCAGTGGAGTTTCCCTGACATTTTGGTCGTATTAAAAACAAGATTCTGCTAATGTCTCTGCATGTAAGTAGAATTGCATGAAATGTGTTGCTAAAAGACCAACATTTTCCCTTGCAAAGAAAGGAGAAGAAACGTATCTGATATAAAATAAAACATCTATGTAAATGTTATTTGTTACATGCTTTGTAAACAACAGGTGAAGACTAACAGTGAAGTGCTTAAGAGTCTTTTTCCAACAATGCAGAGTTAAAATGATCAAATAAAAATTGAAATAGTGTCACGAGGAATAAATACACAATGAATAACAATAACGAGTAAAAAAAGAACATGTTATATGTACAGGCCTATAGCCTAAGGCATAGTGCCCAGGTCTTTTTTGCAAACAGGGATTGAGTTATATATAAGCAAAAAGGCACGAGGGGGTGTGATATATGGCCAATATACCACGGCTAAGGGCTGTTCTTAAGCACGACACAACACGGAGTGCCTGGATACATCCCTTAGCCGTGGTATATTGGTCATATACCACAAACCCCAGAGGTGCCTTATTTTGCACGCCCAATTTTTCAGTTTTTGATTTGTTAAAAAAGTTTGAAATATCCAATAAATGTTGTTCCACTTCATGATTGTGTCCCACTTGTTGTTGATTCTTCACAAAAAAATACAGTTTTATATCTTTATGTTTTTTTTATTTTTTTATTTTACCTTTATTTAACCAGGCAAGTCAGTTAAGAACAAATTCTTATTTTCAATGAAGGCCTGGGAACAGTGGGTTAACTGCCTGTTCAGGGGCAGAACGACAGATTTGTACCTTGTCAGCTCAGGGGTTTGAACTTGCAACCTTCCGGTTACTAGTCTAACGCTCTAACCACTAGCCTACCCTGCCACCTCTACACTCTAACCACTAGGCTACCCTGCCACCTCTACACTCTAACCACTAGGCTACCCTGCCACCTCTACACTCTAACCACTAGGCTACCCTGCCACATCTACACTCTAACCACCCTGGCAAAAGGTCGCGAAGTTCAAGGGGGCCAAATACTTTCGCAAGGCACTGTATAGGGGCGGCAGGGTGGTTAGAGTGTAGAGGTGGCAGGGTAGCCTAATGGTTAGAGTGTAGAGGTGGCAGGTAGCCTAGTGGTTAGAGTGTAGAGGTGGCAGGGTAGCCTAGTGGTTAGAGTGTAGAGGTGGCAGGTAGCCTAGTGGTTAGAGTGTAGAGGTGGCAGGTAGCCTAGTGGTTAGAGGTAGAGGTGGCAGGTAGCCTAGTGGTTAGAGTGTAGAGGTGGCAGGTAGCCTAGTGGTTAGAGTGTAGAGGTGGCAGGTAGCCTAGTGGTTAGAGTGTAGAGGTGGCAGGTAGCCTAGTGGTTAGAGTGTAGAGGTGGCAGGTAGCCTAGTGGTTAGAGTGTAGAGGTGGCAGGTAGCCTAGTGGTTAGAGTGTAGAGGTGGCAGGTAGCCTAGTGGTTAGAGTGTAGAGGTGGCAGGGTAGCCTAGTGGTTAGAGTGTAGAGGTGGCAGGTAGCCTAGTGGTTAGAGTGTAGAGGTGGCAGGTAGCCCTAGTGGTTAGAGTGTAGAGGTGGCAGGTAGCCTAGTGGTTAGAGTGTAGAGGTGGCAGGTAGCCTAGTGGTTAGAGTGTAGAGGTGGCAGGTAGCCTAGTGGTTAGAGTGTAGAGGTGGCAGGTAGCCTAGTGGTTAGAGTGTAGAGGTGGCAGGTAGCCTAGTGGTTAGAGTGTAGAGGTGGCAGGGTAGCCTAGTGGTTAGAGGTAGAGGTGGCAGGTAGCCTAGTGGTTAGAGTGTGAGGTGGCAGGTAGCCTAGTGGTTAGAGTGTAGAGGTGGCAGGTAGCCTAGTGGTTAGAGTGTAGAGGTGGCAGGTAGCCTAGTGGTTAGAGTGTAGAGGTGGCAGGTAGCCTAGTGGTTAGAGTGTAGAGGTGGCAGGTAGCCTAGTGGTTAGAGTGTAGAGGTGGCAGGTAGCCTAGTGGTTAGAGTGTAGAGGTGGCAGGTAGCCTAGTGGTTAGAGTGTAGAGGTGGCAGGTAGCCTAGTGGTTAGAGTGTAGAGGTGGCAGGTAGCCTAGTGGTTAGAGTGTAGAGGAGGTAGGGTAACCTAGTGGTTAGAGTGTAGGGGCGGCAGGGTAGCCTAGTGGTTAGAGTGTAGAGGTGGCAGGTAGCCTAGTGGTTAGAGTGTAGAGGTGGCAGGTAGCCTAGTGGTTAGAGTGTAGAGGTGGCAGGTAGCCTAGTGGTTAGAGTGTAGAGGTGGCAGGTAGCCTAGTGGTTAGAGTGTAGAGGTGGCAGGTAGCCTAGTGGTTAGAGTGTAGAGGTGGCAGGTAGCCTAGTGGTTAGAGTGTAGAGGTGGCAGGTAGCCTAGTGGTTAGAGTGTAGAGGTGGCAGGTAGCCTAGTGGTTAGAGTGTAGAGGTGGCAGGTAGCCTAGTGGTTAGAGTGTAGAGGTGGCAGGTAGCCTAGTGGTTAGAGTGTAGAGGTGGCAGGTAGCCTAGTGGTTAGAGTGTAGAGGTGGCAGGTAGCCTAGTGGTTAGAGCGTTGGACCAGTAACCAAAAGGTTGCAAGTTCAAATCCCCCACCTGACAAGGTACAAATCTGTCGTTCTGCTCCTGAACAGGCAGTTCAGGGGCAGTCATTGAAAATAAGAATTTGTTTTTAACTGACTAGTTAAATAAAGGAAGAAAATAAAAATAAAATAGGGGGTCCCGAGGGGACGCATTTTGGGAATCCATGCGCCACTGTCTCTGTAAAAAGAAAATTTTGTGATTTGATCATGTTTTGTCTAGATATTCATGTGTGTGTGTGTGTGTGTGTGTATGTGTGTATAGAACTTGTGTGAGGGGGGCAGACAGCTAATCACCACTCAGGATGCGGCTCTGCTTAAATGCCCCAGTGATGACATCACAGCCTCACTCAGGTAAGACCTCTCGATAGCCTTTGATGTGAATATGCCTGTATTCTCATCCGTGATACTAATAGTGTCTGTGTGTGTGACAGGATGTATGAACACGTTTCTGACGTGGGTCTGTTCTTGTTCAACGACGCAATGGTTCTGACCGAGAGGAATGTTTGTCACCGACCCTTCACACACACACACTGCGACACACACACCTTCCTGGCCTCTGTCGCCCTGCACAGCCTCACCCTCAGAGAGATCACAGACACGCGCTGTGAGTACACACACACACACACACACACACACACACACACACACACACACACACACACACACACACACACAAATACAGTACCAATCAAAAGTTTGGACACACCTGCTCATTGGAGGCTTTTTCTCTACATTGTAGAATAATAGTGAAGACATCAAAACTATGAAATAACACATATGGAATCACGTAGTAACCAAAAAAAGTGTTAAATAAATCAAAATATATTTTAGATTCTTCAAAGTAGCCACCCTTTGCCTTGATGACAGCTTTGCACACTCTTGGCATTCTCTCAACCAGCTTCACCTGGAATGCTTTTCCAACAGTCTTGAAGGTATTCCCACATATGCTGAGCACTTGTTGGCTGCTTTTCCTTCACTCTGCAATCCAACTCATCCCAAACCGTCTCAATTGGGTTGAGGTCGGGTGATTGTGGAGGCCAGATCATCTAATGCAACACTCCATCACTCTCCTTTTTGTTCAAATAACCCTTACACAGCCTGGAGGTGTGTTGGCGAATTGACCTGTTGAAAAACAATTGATAGTCCCACCAAGTGCAAACCAGATGGCATGGCGTATCACTGCAGAATGCTGTTGTAGCAATGCTGGGTAAGTGTGGGTAAGTGTGCCTTGAATTCTAAATAAACCATTGACAGTATCACCAGCAAAGCACCATCACACCTCCTCCTCCATGCTTCACGGTGGGAACAAAACACGCAAAGATCATCCGTTCACCTGCTATGCATCTCACAAAGACACGGGGGTTGGAACCAAAAATCTCACATTTTAACTCATCAGACCAAGGACAGATTTCCACCAGTCTAATGTCCGTTGCTCGTGTTTCTTGGCCCAAGCAAGTCTCTTCTTCTTATTGGTGTCCTTTAGTAGTGGTTTCTTTGCAGAAATTTGACCATGAAGGTCTGATTCATGCAGTCTCCTCTGAACAGATGATGTTGAGATGTGTCTGTTACTTGAACTCTGTGAAGAATTTATTTGGGCTGTAATTTCTGAGGCTGGTAACTAATGAACTTATCCTCTGCAGCAGAGGTAACTCTGGGTCTTCCTTTCCTGTGGCGGTCCTCATGACAGCCAGGTAACTCTAATGAACTTATCCTCTGCAGCAGAGGTAACTCTGGGTCTCCCTTTCCTGTGGCGGTCCTCATGACAGCCAGGTAACTCTAATGAGCTTATCCTCTGTAGCAGAGGTAACTCTGGGTCTTCCTTTCCTGTGGCGGTCCTCATGACAGCCAGGTAACTCTAATGAACTTATCCTCTGTAGCAGAGGTAACTCTGGGTCTTCCTTTCCTGTGGCGGTCCTCATGACAGCCAGGTAACTCTGGGTCTTCCTTTCCTGTGGCGGTCCTCATCACAGCCAGGTAACTCTGGGTCTTCCTTTCCTGTGGCGGTCCTCATGAGAGCCAGGTAACTCTGGGTCTTCCTTTCCTGTGGCGGTCCTCATGAGAGCCAGGTAACTCTGGGTCTTCCTTTCCTGTGGCGGTCCTCATGAGAGCCAGGTAACTCTGGGTCTTTCTTTCCTGTGGCGGTCCTCATGAGAGCCAGGTAACTCTGGGTCTTCCTTTCCTGTGGCGGTCCTCATGACAGCCAGGTAACTCTGGTTCTTCCTTTCCTGTGGCGGTCCTCATGACAGCCAGGTAAATCTGGGTCTTCCTTTCCTGTGGCGGTCCTCATGACAGCCAGGTAACTCTGGGTCTTCCTTTCCTGTGGCGGTCCTCATGACAGCCAGGTGACTCTGGGTCTTCCTTTCCTGTGGCGGTCCTCATGAGAAACAGTTAAATCATAGAGCTCGATGGTTTTTGCAACGCCACTAAGAAACGTTCACATTTTCCAGATGAACTGACCTTCATGTCTTACAGTAATCATGGACTTTAGTTTCTTATTTGTTCTTGCCATAATCCAAAATTGAATCTAGAATTGGCTTCCTATATCGCAACAAAGCATCCTTCACTCATGTTGCCAAACACGCGCTCCAGCAGGTATATCTCACTGGTCCCCATAGCAGCACCCACTCGTAGCACGCGCTCCAGCAGGTATATCTCACTGGTCACCATAGCAGCACCCACTCGTAGCACGCGCTCCAGCAGGTATATCTCACTGGTCCCCATAGCAGCACCCACTTGTAGCACGCGCTCCAGCAGGTATATCTCACTGGTCCCCATAGCAGCACCCACACGTAGCACGCGCTCCAGCAGGTATATCTCACTGGTCCCCATAGCAGCACCCACTCGTAGCATGTGCTCCAGCAGGTATATCTCACTGGTCACCATAGCAGCACCCACTCGTAGCACGCGCTCCAGCAGGTATATCTCACTGGTCACCATAGCAGCACCCACTCGTAGCACGCGCTCCAGCAGGTATATCTCACTGGTCACCATAGCAGCACCCACTCGTAGCACGCGCTCCAGCAGGTATATCTCACTGGTCCCCATAGCAGCACCCACTCGTAGCATGTGCTCCAGCAGGTATATCTCACTGGTCACCATAGCAGCACCCACTTTCGTAGCACACGCTCCAGCAGGTATATCTCACTGGTCCCCATAGCAGCACCCACTCGTAGCATGTGCTCCAGCAGGTATATCTCACTGGTCACCATAGCAGCACCCACTTGTAGCACGCGCTCCAGCAGGTATATCTCACTGGTCACCATAGCAGCACCCACTCGTAGCACGCGCTCCAGCAGGTATATCTCACTGGTCACCATAGCAGCACCCACTCGTAGCATGTGCTCCAGCAGGTATATCTCACTGGTCACCCCCAAAGCCAATTCCTCCTTTGGTTGTCTTTCCTTCCAGTTCTCTGCTGCCAATGCCTGGAACGAACTGCAAAAATCTCTGAAGCTGGAGACTCATATCTCCCTCACTAGCTTTAAGCACCAGCTGTCAGAGCAGCTCACAGATCACTGCACCTGTACATAGCTCATCTGTAAACAGCCCATCTATCTACCTACCTCATCCCCATACTGTATTTATTTATTTATCTTGCTCCTTTGCACCCCAGTATCTCTACTAGCACATTCATCTTCTGCACATCTACCATTCCAGTGTTTAATTGCTATATTGTAATTACTTCGCCACCATGGCCTATTTATGGCCTTAACTCCCTTATCTTACCTCATTTGCACTCACTGTATATAGACTTTTTGTTTCCTTTTGTTCTACTGTATTATTGACTATGTTTGTTTATTCCATGTGTAACTCTGTTGTTGTTTGTGTCGCACTGCTTTGATTTCTCTTGACCAGGTCCCAGTTGCAAATGAGAACATGTTCTCAACTAGCCTACCTGGTTAAATAAAGGTGAAATAAAATAAAAAATAATATGGACTTGGTCTTTTACCAAATATGGGTATCGTCTGTATGCCACCCCTACCTACAACACAACTGATTGGCTCAAACTGAAGGCACACCTATTCATTGAAATGCATTCCAGGTAACTACCTCATGAAGCTGGTTGAGAGAATGCCAAGAGTGTGCAAAGCTGTTGAGGCAAAGGGTGGCTACTTTGAATAATCTCATATCAAATATATTTTGATTTGTTTAACACTTTTTTGGTTACAACATGATTCCATAGTTTTGATGTCTTCACTATTATTCTACAATGCAGAAAATAGTAAAAATAAATAAAAACCCTTGAATGAGTTTGTGTCCAAACTTTTGACTGGTACCACACACACACACACACACACACACACACACACACACACACACACACACACACACACACACACACACATACATACAGTGGCAAGACAAAGTATGTGAACCCTTTGGAATGACCTGAATTTCTGCATAAATTGGTCATAAAATTAGATCTGATCTTCATCTAGGTCATTAGATAGACAATAGACAAACACAGTCTGCTTAAACAAATAAAACACAGAAATATATACGTTTTCATGTCTTTATGGAACAAACCGTGTAAACATTCACAGTGCAGGGTGTAAAAAGTATGTGAACCCTTGGATTTAATAACTGGTTGACCCTCCTTTGGTAGCAATAACCTCAACCAAACATTTCCTGTAGTTGCAGATCAGACCTGCACAACGGTCAGGAGGAATTTTGGACCAGTTATCTTTACAAAACTGGTTCAGTTCAGCAATATTCTTAGGATGTCTGGTGTGACCTGCTATCGAGGTCATGCCACAGCATTTTAAATCGGGTTGAGGTCAGGACCCTGACTGGGCCACACCAGAAGGCGTATTTTCTTCTGTTGAGGCCATTCTGTTGATGGTTTACTTCTGTGTTTTGGGTCGTTGTCCTGTTGCATCACCCAACTTCTGTTGAGCTTCAATTGGCTGACAGACAGCCTTACATTTTCCTGCAAAATGTCTTGATAAACTTGGGAATTAATTTTTCCGTCAATGATAGCAAGCTGTCCAGGCCCTGAGGCAGCAAAGCAGCCCCAAACCATGATGCTCCCTCCACCATACTTTACAGTTTGGATGAGGTTTTGATGTTGGTGTGTTGTGCCTTTTTTTCCCACACTGTGTTGTGTGTTCCTTCCAAACAACTCAACTGTGGTTTCGTCTGTCCACAGAATATTTTGCCAGTATCGCCATGGAATATCCAGGTGTTCTTTTGCAAACTTCAGATGTGCAGAAATGTTTTTTTTTTAAGGACAGCAGTGGCTTCTTCCATGGTGTCCTCCCATAAACACCGTTCTTGTTTAGTGTTTTACGTATCGTAGACTCATCAACAGAGATGTTAGCATGTTCCAGAGATTTCTGTAAGTCTTTAGCTGACACTCTAAGATTCTTCTTAACGTCATTGAGCATTCTGCACTGTGCTCTTGCAGTCATCTTTGCAGGACGGCCACTCCTAGGGAGAGTAGCAACAGTGCTGAACTTTCTCCAATTTATAGACAATTTGTCTTACCGTGGACTGGTGAACATCAAGGCTTTTAGAGATACATTTGTAACCCTCTCCAGTGTTATGCAAGTCAACAATTCTTAATCGTAGGTCTTCTGAGATCTCTTTTTTTTTGAGGCACGGTTCACATCAGGCAATGCTTCTTGTGAATAGCAAACTCAGACTGTGTGAGAGTTTTTAAAGGGCAAGGCAGCTCTATCCAACATCTCCAATCTCGTCTCATTGATTGGACACCAGGTTAGCTGACTCCTGACTCCAATTAGCTTTTGGAAAAGTCATTAGCCTAGGGGTTCACATACTTTTTCCAACCTTCACTGTGAATGTTTAAATTATGTATTCCATATAGACAAGAAAAATACAATCATTTGTGTGTCATTAGTTTTAAGCAGACTGTTTGTCTGTTGTTGTGACTAAGATGAAGATCAGATCATATTTTATGACTAATTTATGCAGAAATTCAGGTAATTCCAAAGGGTTCTTGCCACTGTACATACAGACGTGCTCACCATGAATGCATTAGATTAATTTATCTTCCTCTTCATTCCTCCCTTTATTCGTACTCCCTCTCACTTACCTCTCTCTCTCTGCTCCCTCCCCTCCCTCATCCCTCTCTCTCCTCACTTTGTCTCTCTCCCTCCTCCCTCTCTCCTCCCTTCGTCTCTCTCCTCACTTCGTCTCTCCCCTCACTTTGTCTCCCTCCACCCTCCCTTTCTCCCCCTATCTCCCACCCTCTCTCTCCCCCTCCATCTCTATCCCGCCCTCTCCCTCCCTCCCTCTCCACTCTCTCCCTCTCTCCCCCTCATCTCTACCCCCCCCTGTCTCACTGTAGATGTGTGTCATGGGTTTGTCCTGGAGGGTCCTAGTCGTGTGTGGGTTTGTGCTATAGAGAGGAGGACAAGGAGGTTCCTTTGCACCCTGCGTTCAGCCATACACACTGCCATCACAGAAAGTTAGGGTAGAGAACCCTCACCATAGACTCTCACTCACACACACACACACACACACACACACACACACACACACACACACACACACACACACACACCAGTTTAGCCAGATCACACCTGAAAAAGAGGGTTTTGACCTCATTGGGACTTCCTGGTTTGATACAATCCGTCATTCTTCAATCAACCACAAGGTGGCAGGAAAGAGGATTTCTGCAACCAAATAGTATGAGTCCCAATAATGGCCAAGCTCCAAGGTTAAATTTGACTGTATTGTAAAAATTTATAAAACATGTTCTTGATTTAAGGTTAGGCATAAGATTAGCAGTGTGTTTAGGTTTATGGTTAAAATCACATTTTAAGAACATATTGTAGAACTACACAGGGTTTCTGACTAGACAGAGTTCTAAAATATAGGGATGACCTGAGAGTGACTTGACCAGATAGTGACTTCCTGAGAGTAACTTGGCCAGATAGTGACTTCCTGAGAGTAACTTGACCAGATAGTGACTTCCTGAGAGTGACTTGGCCAGATAGTGACTTCCTGAGAGTGACTAGGGTCCTGTGTGGCTCAGTCGGTAGAGCATGGCGCTTGCAACGCCAAGCGTCGTGGGTTCGATTCCCGCTGGGGCCACCCATATGTAAAAGTAGTGGCCCCAGCCGACTTGTAAGTCGCTTTGGACAAAAGCGTCTGCTAAATGGGATATATTATATATATTACTTGGCCAGATAGTGACTTCCTGAGAGTAACTTGACCAGATAGTGATGACCTGAGAGTGACTTGGCCAGATAGTGACTTCCTGAGAGTAACTTGGCCAGATAGTGATTTCCTGAGAGTAACTTGGCCAGATAGTGACGACCTGAGAGTAACTCGGCCAGATAGTGACTACCTGAGAGTAACTCGGCCAGATAGTGACGATCTGAGAGTACTCCCATGGCCAGATAGTGACGATCTGAGAGTAACTTGGCCAGATAGTGACGATCTGAGAGTAACTAGGCCAGATAGTGACGATCTGAGAGTAACTAGGCCAGATAGTGACGATCTGAGAGTAACTAGGCCAGATAGTGACGATCTGAGAGTAACTAGGCCAGATAGTGACTTCCTGAGAGTAACTTGGCCAGATAGTGACGATCTGAGAGTAACTTGGCCAGATAGTGACGATCTGAGAGTACTCCCATGGCCAGATAGTGTCTTACTGAGAGTAACTTGGCCAGATAGTGACGATCTGAGAGTAACTAGGCCAGATAGTGACTTCCTGAGAGTAACTAGGCCAGATAGTGACTTCCTGAGAGTAACTTGGCCAGATAGGGACTTCCTGAGAGTAACTTGGCCAGATAGTGACGATCTGAGAGTAACTAGGCCAGATAGTGACGATCTGAGAGTAACTAGGCCAGATAGTGACGATCTGAGAGTAACTAGGCCAGATAGTGACTTCCTGAGAGTAACTTGGCCAGATAGTGACGATCTGAGTAACTAGGCCAGATAGTGACTTCCTGAGAGTAACTTGGCCAGATAGTGACGATCTGAGAGTAACTTGGCCAGATAGTGACGATCTGAGAGTAACTAGGCCAGATAGTGACGATCTGAGAGTAACTTGGCCAGATAGTGACGATCTGAGAGTAACTAGGCCAGATAGTGACGATCTGAGAGTAACTTGGCCAGATAGTGACGATCTGAGAGTAGTCCCTAACTGTCTTCCTGTATTCTATGTATGCTTCATACTTCTTCTGTATCACGAGTTAACATTAAACATGTCATACATAACCTGTCTGCCTTGTTCATTTCCTTTGTGATGATATTGTATGTGACCAGTTATGTCCCATTAAAGAGTGTTTTTATTCTCTGGGGACATATATACAGTAAATATATAAATAAGAAATGAATCAGCTATCCCAAAAGTATCTTTGTTCCTCCAACATCCATTTTGACTGAGAGTTTGATCTCTTACTCTTTCTCTCTGTCCCCCCCCTCTCAATTCAATTATCTCTCTGTTCCCCCTATCTCTCTCTGCCCCTCTCTCTCTCTCTCTCTCTCTCTCTCTCTCTCTCTCTCTCCTCAGTTCTCCCAGGTGCAGCAGGTGATAGGGTTGTTAGGACTATCCAGAGGAAGTAGTCATTGTGTTGGAGTGTGCTTTGTGATTAATCTCTAATCACACACACACAGAGAGAGAGAAACATACACCAGGGATGTGGACATACTGATCCTCAAGTGATATCTGCTAGTTCCGAATTAGTGTCCAGAATTAGTTCCATCCCGAGTGTTCTGCAGTCATCTTTGAGATCCAGTCTGAGTGTTCTAGAGTTGCCTTAGTGTTTTTGAGTGTTCTAGAGTTGCCTTAGTGTTTTTGAGTGTTCTAGAATGGTCTTCACCCCACACTGGAAAGGCGGGAGGGGACTGGACAGTGCGCAGCTCCTGCTGTGACGACACCTCTAGGTGACTCAAGTAAGTACATTTAATTTTCTTGTATATCGTATGATTGATTTTCTCTTTCCTATCCTCCTTGTCTTGTGTGATGTAATAGGCATGGTGAAAAACACCCAAATACACATTCATTGAAATGTGAAAAAAAATAAAAATAATTATAATATACAGTACAAGTAGAAGTTTGTACAGCTACTCATTCGTGACTTTAGAGAATTCATTACAACAACAACAATGAAGGATTTAAAACCTCTTGGGGCTAGGGGGCAGAATTTTCACTTTTGGATAAATAGTGTGCCCAATTTCAACTTCCTGCTACTCATGCCAAGAATATAACATAAGCATATTATTTATAGATTTGGATAGAAAACACTCTGAAGTTTCTAAAACTGTTTGAATCATGTCTGTGAGTATAACAGACCTTTATGTCGCAGGCAAAACCCAGAGGACTAACTGTTCAGATTATTATTATTTCCCCCCCCTCTCTGTTCCCTGTCTTGTTATTGCCAAGGGATATTTCTTAGGAACCTGTTTTCAGTTCCCACCGCTTCCACTGGATGTCACCAGTCTTTGGAATTTGGTTGAGGTTAATCCTTTGTGCAATGAGGAAGTAGGCCAACTAGGAACTGGGGACACTTTTGTGAGTTGCGCAAGACGTGAAAAGTGGCGCTGGTTTGTTTTCTTTCCTGTATTGAACACAGATTCGCCCGTCTAAAATTTGATTGATTATTAACGTTTTAAAATACCTAAAGTTGTATTACAAACGTAGTTTGAAATATTTTGATAATGTAGTACACTAAGGGCCCAGGAAGAGTTGATAATATAGTGTACTACTGTCTCTTGTACACTAAGGACCCAGGAAGAGTTGATAATATAGTACACTAAGGACCCAGGAAGAGTTGAGTATATAGTACACTCAGGACCCAGGAAGAGTTGATAATATAGTACACTAAGGATCCAGGAAGAGTTGATAATATAGTGTACTACTGTCTCTTGTACACTAAGGACCCAGGAAGAGTTGATAATATAGTACACTATGGACCCAGGAAGAGTTGATAATATAGTACACTAAGGGCCCAGGAAGAGTTGATAATATAGTACACTAAGGGCCCAGGAAGAGTTGATAATATAGTACACTAAGGACCCAGGAAGAGTTGATAATATAGTACACTAAGGACCCAGGAAGAGTTGATCATATAGTATACTAAGGGCCCAGGAAGAGTTGATAATATAGTACACTAAGGACCCAGGAAGAGTTGATAATATAGTACACTAAGGACCCAGGAAGAGTTGATAATATAGTACACTAAGGGCCCAGGAAGAGTTGATAGTATAGTACACTAAGGACCCAGGAAGAGTTGATAATATAGTACACTAAGGACCCAGGAAGAGTTGATAATATAGTACACTAAGGGCCCAGGAAGAGTTGATAATATAGTACACTAAGGACCCAGGAAGAGTTGATAGAGTTGATAATATAGTACACTAAGGGCCCAGGAAGAGTTGATAATATAGTATACTAAGGACCCAGGAAGAGTTGATAATATAGTACACTAAGGGCCCAGGAAGAGTTGATAATATAGTACACTAAGGGCCCAGGAAGAGTTGATAATATAGTACACTAAGGGCCCAGGAAGAGTTGATAATATAGTACACTAAGGACCCAGGAAGAGTTGATAATATAGTACACTAATGACCCAGGAAGAGTTGATAATATAGTACACTCAGGACCCAGGAAGAGTTGATAATATAGTACACTAAGGACCCAGGAAGAGTTGATAATATAGTACACTAAGGGCCCAGGAAGAGTTGATAATATAGTACACTAAGGAACCAGGAAGAGTTGATAATATAGTACACTAAGGACCCAGGAAGAGTTGATAATATAGTACACTAAGGACCCAGGAAGAGTTGATAATATAGTACACTAAGGACCCAGGAAGAGTTGATAATATAGTACACTAAGGACCCAGGAAGAGTTGATAATATAGTATACTAAGGACCCAGGAAGAGTTGATAATATAGTACACTAAGGACCCAGGAAGAGTTGATAATATAGTACACTAAGGACCCAGGAAGAGTTGATAATATAGTACACTAAGGACCCAGGAAGAGTTGATAATATAGTACACTAAGGACCCAGGAAGAGTTGATAGAGTTGATAATATAGTACACTAAGGACCCAGGAAGAGTTGATAGAGTTGATAATATAGTATACTAAGGACCCAGGAAGAGTTGATAATATAGTACACTAAGGACCCAGGAAGAGTTGATAGAGTTGATAATATAGTATACTAAGGACCCAGGAAGAGTTGATAATATAGTACACTAAGGACCCAGGAAGAGTTGATAATATAGTACACTAAGGACCCAGGAAGAGTTGATAATATAGTACACTAAGGACCCAGGAAGAGTTGATAATATAGTACACTGAGGACCCAGGAAGAGTTGAGTATATAGTACACTAAGGGCCCAGGAAGAGTTGATAACATAGTACACTAAGGACCCAGGAAGAGTTGATAATATAGTACACTAAGGACCCAGGAAGAGTTGATAATATAGTACACTCAGGACCCAGGAAGAGTTGATAATATAGTACACTAAGGGCCCAGGAAGAGTTGATAATATAGTACACTAAGGACCCAGGAAGAGTTGATAATATAGTACACTAAGGACCCAGGAAGAGTTGATAATATAGTACACTAAGGACCCAGGAAGAGTTGATAATATAGTACACTAATGACCCAGGAAGAGTTGATAATATAGTACAGTAAGGACCCAGGAAGAGTTGATAATATAGTACAGTAAGGACCCAGGAAGAGTTGATAACATAGTACACTAAGGACCCAGGAAGAGTTGATAATATAGTACACTAAGGACCCAGGAAGAGTTGATAATATAGTAAACTAAGGGCCCAGGAAGAGTTGATAATATAGTACACTAAGGACCCAGGAAGAGTTGATAGAGTTGATAATATAGTATACTAAGGACCCAGGAAGAGTTGATAATATAGTACACTAAGGGCCCAGGAAGAGTTGATAATATAGTACACTAAGGGCCCAGGAAGAGTTGATAATATAGTACACTAAGGGCCCAGGAAGTGTTGATAATATAGTACACTCAGGACCCAGGAAGAGTTGATAATATAGTACACTGAGGACCCAGGAAGAGTTGATAATATAGTACACTGAGGGCCCAGGAAGAGTTGATAATATAGTACACTAAGGACCCAGGAAGAGTTGATAATATAGTACACAAGGACCCAGGAAGAGTTGATAATATAGTACACTAAGGACCCAGGAAGAGTTGATAATATAGTACACTAAGGACCCAGGAAGAGTTGATAATATAGTACACTAAGGACCCAGGAAGAGTTGAGTATATAGTACACTAAGGGCCCAGGAAGAGTTGATAATATAGTACACTAAGGACCCAGGAAGAGTTGATAATATAGTACACTCAGGACCCAGGAAGAGTTGATAATATAGTACACTAAGGGCCCAGGAAGAGTTGATAATATAGTACACTAAGGACCCAGGAAGAGTTGATAATATAGTACACTCAGGACCCAGGAAGAGTTGATAATATAGTACACTAAGGGCCCAGGAAGAGTTGATAATATAGTACACTAAGGACCCAGGAAGAGTTGATAATATAGTACACTAAGGACCCAGGAAGAGTTGATAATATAGTACACTAAGGACCCAGGAAGAGTTGATAATATAGTACACTAAGGACCCAGGAAGAGTTGATAATATAGTACACTAAGGACCCAGGAAGAGTTGATAATATAGTACACTAAGGACCCAGGAAGAGTTGATAATATATACTCAGGACCCAGGAAGAGTTGATAATATAGTACACTAAGGACCCAGGAAGAGTTGATAATATAGTACACTAATGACCCAGGAAGAGTTGATAATATAGTACACTAAGGACCCAGGAAGAGTTGATAATATAGTACACTAAGGACCCAGGAAGAGTTGATAATATAGTACACTAAGGACCCAGGAAGAGTTGATAATATAGTACACTCAGGACCCAGGAAGAGTTGATAATATAGTACACTAAGGGCCCAGGAAGAGTTGATAATATAGTACACTAAGGACCCAGGAAGAGTTGATAATATAGTACACTAAGGGCCCAGGAAGAGTTGATAATATAGTAAAAAAAGGACCCAGGAAGAGTTGATAATATAGTACACTCAAGGACCCAGGAAGAGTTGATAATATAGTACACTAAGGACCCAGGAAGAGTTGATAATATAGTACACTAAGGACCCAGGAAGAGTTGATAGTATAGTACACTAAGGGCCCAGGAAGAGTAGATAATATAGTACACTAAGGACCCAGGAAGAGTTGATAATATAGTACACTAAGGACCCAGGAAGAGTTGATAGAGTTGATAATATAGTACACTATGGACCCAGGAAGAGTTGATAATATAGTACACTAAGGACCCAGGAAGAGTTGATAATATAAACAGTAAGGACCCAGGAAGAGTTGATAATATAGTACACTAAGGACCCAGGAAGAGTTGATAATATAGTACACTAAGGACCCAGGAAGAGTTGATAATATAGTACACTAATGACCCAGGAAGAGTTGATAATATAGTACACTAAGGACCCAGGAAGAGTTGATAATATAGTACACTAATGACCCAGGAAGAGTTGATAATATAGTACACTAAGGACCCAGGAAGAGTTGATAATATAGTACACTAAGGACCCAGGAAGAGTTGATAATATAGTACACTCAGGACCCAGGAAGAGTTGATAATATAGTACACTAAGGGCCCAGGAAGAGTTGATAATATAGTACACTAAGGACCCAGGAAGAGTTGATAATATAGTACACTAAGGACCCAGGAAGAGTTGATAATATAGTACACTAAGGACCCAGGAAGAGTTGATAATATAGTACACTAAGGACCCAGGAAGAGTTGATAATATAGTACACTAAGGACCCAGGAAGAGTTGATAATATAGTACACTAAGGACCCAGGAAGAGTTGATAATATAGTACACTCAGGACCCAGGAAGAGTTGATAATATAGTACACTAAGGACCCAGGAAGAGTTGATAATATAGTACACTAATGACCCAGGAAGAGTTGATAATATAGTACACTAAGGACCCAGGAAGAGTTGATAATATAGTACACTAAGGACCCAGGAAGAGTTGATAATATAGTACACTAAGGACCCAGGAAGAGTTGATAATATAGTACACTCAGGACCCAGGAAGAGTTGATAATATAGTACACTAAGGGCCCAGGAAGAGTTGATAATATAGTACACTAAGGACCCAGGAAGAGTTGATAATATAGTACACTAAGGGCCCAGGAGAGTTGATAATATAGTACACTAAGGACCCAGGAAGAGTTGATAATATAGTACACTAAGGACCCAGGAAGAGTTGATAATATAGTACACTAAGGACCCAGGAAGAGTTGATAATATAGTACACTAAGGACCCAGGAAGAGTTGATAGTATAGTACACTAAGGGCCCAGGAAGAGTAGATAATATAGTACACTAAGGACCCAGGAAGAGTTGATAATATAGTACACTAAGGACCCAGGAAGAGTTGATAGAGTTGATAATATAGTACACTATGGACCCAGGAAGAGTTGATAATATAGTACACTAAGGACCCAGGAAGAGTTGATAATATAGTACAGTAAGGACCCAGGAAGAGTTGATAATATAGTACACTAAGGACCCAGGAAGAGTTGATAATATAGTACACTAAGGACCCAGGAAGAGTTGATAATATAGTACACTAATGACCCAGGAAGAGTTGATAATATAGTACACTAAGGACCCAGGAAGAGTTGATAATATAGTACACTAAGGACCCAGGAAGAGTTGATAATATAGTACACTAAGGACCCAGGAAGAGTTGATAATATAGTACACTCAGGACCCAGGAAGAGTTGATAATATAGTACACTAAGGGCCCAGGAAGAGTTGATAATATAGTACACTAAGGACCCAGGAAGAGTTGATAATATAGTACACTAAGGACCCAGGAAGAGTTGATAATATAGTACACTAAGGACCCAGGAAGAGTTGATAGTATAGTACACTAAGGGCCCAGGAAGAGTTGATAATATAGTACACTAAGGACCCAGGAAGAGTTGATAATATAGTACACTAAGGACCCAGGAAGAGTTGATAATATAGTACACTAAGGACCCAGGAAGAGTTGCAGGGGAGAAGAGAAGAATGTGCCTATTTGAAAGATAGAATAAAAATGACTTGCTCACATTTAATTCAAAAGTAGCTCTCATGCTAGAAAAGGTTGGAGACCCCTGCTATACATACTGCTACAGTTCATCTAAATTCTGCATTTCTGACTAGATTTGTAAATCTGAATGAAATAAAGACTCCCCCCCCCCCCCCCCCGCAAAAATAAACCTCCTATCTTCAGATCGACAACCAGATCATTAACCCTCTGCTCTACCAGGGGATAGCTGTCGCCTTGCAGGGTTGTTTCAGTCTTTAGTGGTGAATCTGGAGGCCGAACACAATATTCTGACTTATTAAAAGGTTCCCACCCTCTTCAAATGCTGTGGTACGGTAACACTTTATTTTAGGATTTTGCTTTTTGTTATTGTGCTTTTGTTGTTGTTGTTGTTGACAATTTCGATTGAAAACCATCACAGTGAGGTACCTCATTTTTACCCAGAAATCATTTGTTATTGTGCTTTGTTGTTTTTGTTGTTGTTGTTGTTGATAATTTCAATTGAAAACCATCACAGTGAGGTACCTCATTTTTACCCAGAAATAATTTTTTATTGATCATTTTTACCCAGAAATCATTTGTTATTGTGTTTTTGTTGTTGTTGACAATTTCAATTTCATGTTGTATGTGTGCAAATGCAGAATTTAGACAACTATAAAAACAACGTAAATAAACTAAAAAAACACACAATATAATTCCTACTTTGAAACGCCTGATATGAACCCTTGTGTCTTATTTTTCATGATCTGAAAAGCAAAAAGTCATCCTAGATCAGCAGATACCTTTTTAAATATGGGCCCAGGAATACGCAGCATATAAAGATGGTGAATAACCCCGTTACCAGTATTTCTCTGGGCTAGTTATGTTTGAGAAAGCTAAAAAGGAAGTATTGAATTCCTGATTGACAACATGGCTATATACTGAACAAATAAACTGTAAGTGAGCTTCCCTGGTGGCGCAGAGGATAAAGGACTTAGCTTGAGAACCAACCATTTCTATTTCAAACCACACATGGTCATATTGTTCACATATTAAATATATATATATATATATATATATATATATATATATATATATATATATTTTGTGTTTGTATGATGAAATGCGTTTCACATTTCCTATGAATTAAATTAAAATACATTGTGTCTCTATCACCTGCAAATGTGAATTACCATTAAATCTGAAGAGAAACACAATGGGATGTATTCCAGTCTATAGAGAAACATAATGGGGATGTATTCCAGTCTGCTTAAAGAAGCTATACATTTGCACACTGAGAATGTTGTGGTAATATTAGGCAAAACTTACATATAGCATTTTCAAAAGGTTTTGAGGACCTCCAAGACAGGTAAAATGTATATTGTGTGAACAACATTGGAATATTATGTTAAACCTAAAACACATATGAACGTCATAAAAACTGACTTGTTTTAGAAATTGTGGAACATTGTGGAATATTATTACTGTTACTCCCGTAATTTATTTAAATGTTCTGGGAACCTTTTAAATAACTTAGACCAGGTGTTCTGTCAACATTTTTACAACATTATAGGAATGTCCTGTACAATTTAACTTAATCATTGTATTAATGTCATCACAACTGAGCATATTTTGTGTTTTGAGAACCGATCTTTTGTGATGTACCCACACTGTTCTCACAACCTAGTTAAATGTTAAGGATCCTCTTAGTGATCCCTTAAACAATCCCGTCAGCGGGATAGATTTGACAACGTCCGGTGAAATTGCAGTGCGCCAAATTCAAACTACAGAAATATAAATATTTAACATTCATATAAATACAAGTGTAATACATCAAAATAATAATTAACTTCTTGTTAATCCAGCCGCTGTGTCAGATTTCAAAAAGGCTTTACGGCGAAAGCAGACCATGCGATTATCTGAGGACAGCGCCACGCATACAAAACATGAAAACCATTTTACAAGCAGGTGCGACACGAAAGTCAGAAATAGCGATATAATAAATGCCTTACCTTTGAAGATCCCAAATGTCTCAGTGACACAATGAATGGTCGTTTTGTTCGATAAATTCCTTCTTTATGTCCCCAAAATGTCCGTTTATTTGGCGAGTTTGATTCAGAAATACACCGGTTCTAACCCCCCCCCAACATGACTACAAAGTATCTAATAAGTTACCTGTAAACTTGGTCCAAACATTTCAAACAACATCTCTAATCCAACCTCAGATACCCTAAAATGTAAATAATCAATAAAATTTTAAGACTGTATAAACTGTTTCCAATACCAGAAAAGTAATCGAGGAGCGCGCTCCCTGTTCACAAGCACCAAAAGACTTGAGTCCATCTGAGTGACACATGGAAGGAATAGGATTACTTCTTCATTTCTCAAAAGAAAAACATAGAACAATTTCCTACTGTTGACATCTAGTGGAAGCCATAGGAACTGCAATCTGAGCCCTAATAAATCAGGTTTTCCATAGAAAGTTATTGGAAAACACAATGACCTCAAAATCAAATTTCCCTGGATGGATTGTGCTTGGGGTTTCGCCTGCCAAATCAGTTCTGTTATACTCACAGACATTATCGTAACAGTTTTAGAAACTGTAGAGTGTTTCCTATCCAATGCTACCATGCATATGCATATCCTAGCTTCTGGGCCTGAGTAACAGGCAAAGTTTACTTTGGGCACGCTTTCATCCGGATGTGAAAATAGTGCCCACTAGCTTGAAGAGGTTTTAAATGTTCTGGGGAATGTATAAAGAAGTGAAAGATTGTTCTGTCAACGTTCTAGCAACATCAAAGGAATGGTTTGTGCACCCTGATAACAAACATTATCTGAATGACAGCAGAACTTGGAATGTTTTTCTGTTTTAGGAACATATCTCCACAATCTTCCCACAACCTAAATAATATTTCTGAGAACGTTCTTGTAACGTCAGGTGATTTTTTTTGGCACCCTAAAAGAAACATTGTAGAATCATCCACACATCTGGACAGGTTTTTGTGCTTTGGGAACATATATTTTTTGACATCCCAACATTGTTCCCGTCAGACTGTACCCACGACCTAATGAAACGTTCTGGGAACCTTTTTAAAATAACAGATTAAAATGTGTTCTAGAACATTCTTGCAACATCAGGCAAATTTTTAATACAAATATTCTATGATCATAAGCACAACTAGACAGTTGTTGTGTTATGAGAACATTTTGCCGCGACCTAACAAATGTTCTGTGAACTTTCACAGAACCAATTTTGGTTTTCTGGGGATGTTATTAGAGGGATTGTTTTCAATGAATGTTCTGTGTCCATACTGTACATTCAATCAACTGTTGAAAGAAAATTAATCTATTCATCACC
Source organism: Oncorhynchus masou masou (assembly GCF_036934945.1). NCBI lineage: Eukaryota > Metazoa > Chordata > Actinopteri > Salmoniformes > Salmonidae > Oncorhynchus > Oncorhynchus masou. The sequence continues at coordinate 4,278 of NW_027009044.1, read as the reverse complement.
AGCTGCTGTTTGAATGAACTTTACATCTACTATCAGACTGGTTAAATAGAAAGCACACAATGTGTGTGTGTGTGTGTCTGTGTGTGTGTGCTTGTCAATAGTCGGGGTCGATTTCACGGCTTAGCAGGTGAGCACAAGGAATAGGCAGATCAAAGAATGAGTGAACAATTAATATTTTTAAATATCATGAGGTGTTTTCAGTCTGTAGACGACAGGTCAGAAGACACCTGAGTGACAGTGGGAGGAAGTGTTTTCAGTCTGTAGACGACAGGTCAGAAGAGAGCTGAGTGACAGTGGAAGGAGGATGGTCTATCTTAACAGTCAGGTACGCAGGTACCATTGTGTCTCGATTCTATCCTCTTTAACATAGCCTAACCTCTTAACCAGCTCTAGGTAAACGTAAGCCTGCTAGCTGAAGGAAAAAGTGTCATAATAAAATGCTTTGTGTGTATGTGTATGGATGTGTGTGTGTATGTGTGTATGTGTGTGTGTATGTGTGTGTGTGTGTGTGTGTGTATGTGTGTATGTGTGTGTGTGTGTGTGTGTGTATGTGTGTATGTGTGTGTGTGTGTGTGTGTGTGTGTGTGTGTGTGTGTGTGTGTGTGTATGGATGTGTGTGTGTGTGTGTATGTGTGTATGTGTGTGTGTGTGTGTGTGTATGTGTGTGTATATGTGTGTATATGTGTGTGTGTGTGTGTGTGTGTGTGTGTGTGTGTGGTGGTGTGTGTGTGTATGTGTGTGTGTGTGTGTGTGTGTTTATCAGCAGGTAGTATTACCAGTATGAACATCATAATAGGGATAGTTACATGATTCTAAATCTCCAGTCGCCATCCCTGTCCCCAGTATGACTTGGCCCTACATCGCCGCTGAGCTGCTCATCGCTCTCCTCGCTATCGCTGGGAATTTCCTGGTCTGTCTGGCCGTGAACCGAAACCGGAAGCTACGACCGTCACCAACTTCTTCCTGGTGAGGGCTGAGAAACGTGTTACACTGTTAAAAAGGTCCCTATGGAAGACGGAAGATCAAAGAGATAGATAGATGACTCTGGATGGATAAAACCCGTTTTAGCATGGGCATTGCCATTCAGGACTCCCACCATTTTCAAAGTAGTCAACTGGGTGGGGATTCCTATGGTTGGGAGCAATCAGCCAATGGTCTGAGGATTGTCTTCTTCAAATTGGATTGTTTATGATTAGTAAATGGCTTGACGCTATATCACCGCCACCTAGTGGCCACAATAAATTAACGACAAGATTTGGTTCAGTACTCCAGAACTGCAGGTGGCACTACAAAAAGCATACGGGTTTAATATTGGTGATTGGGTAAATTAAACCATTATGCTTTTTTTCAAACACGAAAATGAAAATTTACTACTCTACAAATATCATGATGGCACACATACAAATATGAGTCCTCTATCGAACTCTGTGGAGAAGATGAGCTAATAGCAACCAAAGGAACCCACGAAGAGACTTCAAAAGGAACTTATCTCTCCCCATTCCCCTTTCCCAGGTGTCGCTTTCGGTGCCGACATCTTGTGCGTGCTGGCGATCCCGTGCCGTGTTGACCGACTTGGGCCAGCCGCGCCACAACCTGCCTCTGTGTCTGCTCCTCCTGAGCGTGCTCATCGCAGCTGGCCCAGAGCTCCATCCTCAGCCTGCTAGCGGTAGCCGCAGGCGCTACGTGGCCATCCTGCTGCCGCTCCAGTACCAGAGGATCGTGAGCCCCAGGTAGGTCACCCAGGTGGATGTAGGCTAGTTAGCTGCTGATCATAGTCCAGCCAGGTGAATGAGGCTAGTTAGCTGCTGATCATAGTCCAGCCAGGTGAATGAGGCTAGTTGGCTGCTGATCATAGTCCAGCCAGGTGAATGAGGCTAGTTAGCTGCTGATCATAGTCCAGCCAGGTGAATGAGGCTAGTTAGCTGCTGATCATAGTCCAGCCAGGTGAATGAGGCTAGTTAGCTGCTGATCATAGTCCAGCCAGGTGAATGAGGCTAGTTAGCTGCTGATCATAGTCCAGCCAGGTGAATGAGGCTAGTTAGCTGCTGATCATAGTCCAGCCAGGTGAATGAGGCTAGTTAGCTGCTGATCATAGTCCAGCCAGGTGAATGAGGCTAGTTAGCTGCTGATCATAGTCCAGCCAGGTGAATGAGGCTAGTTAGCTGCTGATCATAGTCCAGCCAGGTGAATGAGGCTAGTTAGCTGCTGATCATAGTCCAGCCAGGTGAATGAGGCTAGTTAGCTGCTGATCATAGTCCAGCCAGGTGAATGAGGCTAGTTAGCTGCTGATCATAGTCCACCCAGGTGGATGTAGGCTAGTTAGCTGCTGATCATAGTCCACCCAGGTGGATGAGGCTAGTTAGCTGCTAATCATAGTCCAGCCAGGTGAATGAGGCTCGTTAGCTGCTGATCATAGTCCAGCCAGGTGAATGAGGCTCGTTAGCTGCTGATCATAGTCCAGCCAGGTGAATGAGGCTCGTTAGCTGCTGATCATAGTCCAGCCAGGTGAATGAGGCTCGTTAGCTGCTGATCATAGTCCAGCCAGGTGAATGAGGCTCGTTAGCTGCTGATCATAGTCCAGCCAGGTGAATGAGGCTAGTTAGCTGCTGATCATAGTCCAGCCAGGTGAATGAGGCTCGTTAGCTGCTGATCATAGTCCAGCCAGGTGAATGAGGCTCGTTAGCTGCTGATCATAGTCCAGCCAGGTGAATGAGGCTAGTTAGCTGCTGATCATAGTCCAGCCAGGTGAAAGAGGCTAGTTAGCTGCTGATCATAGTCCAGCCAGGTGAAAGAGGCTAGTTAGCTGCTGATCATAGTCCACCCAGGTGGATGAGGGTAGTTAGCTGCTGATCATAGTCCAGCCAGGTGAATGAGGCTCGTTAGCTGCTGATCATAGTCCAGCCAGGTGAATGAGGCTCGTTAGCTGCTGATCATAGTCCAGCCAGGTGAATGAGGCTCGTTAGCTGCTGATCATAGTCCAGCCAGGTGAAAGAGGCTAGTTAGCTGCTGATCATAGTCCACCCAGGTGGATGAGGCTCGTTAGCTGCTGATCATAGTGCAGCCAGGTGAATGAGGCTCGTTAGCTGCTGATCATAGTCCACCCAGGTGGATGAGGGTAGTTAGCTGCTGATCATAGTGCAGCCAGGTGAATGAGGCTCGTTAGCTGCTGATCATAGTCCACCCAGGTGGATGAGGCTAGTTAGCTGCTGATCATAGTCCAGTCAGGTGAATGAGGCTAGTTAGCTGCTATTCATAGTGCAGCCAGGTGAAAGAGGCTCGTTAGCTGCTAGCCATGTGTTTTCCTGTGTATTTCCATGTATGTGTTATGTCCTGCATTGGCCGACACCCAGGACCACATTGGAAATAAATGTTTTTACGCTTTCATGTGTCATCCTCTGGGTTCCGTTTGTACTTTTAAAACGGTATTTAAAACCATTCTAATTGTTTTACCCCCAAAATAAAAATCAATCAGGAACGCCCGGCTGGCCCTGATCCTCACCTGGTGTCTGGCCCTACTCTCTGGTTCCATCCCTCTGATGGGCTGGCACGAATCACTGCCACCTTCTGGGTACGTATCATAACATGACATTGTTGAACATTTTTCCATCTTTAAATCTGTATCTTACAATCTGTAACTACCTGGTACCTTCACCAGTATATGGTTTACTTGATCTTTAAAATTTAAATTATACGCTAACTAATTTCTATTAAAAAAAGAATGCAGTATTAAATTAAAAAGTATAATCTCTTCACTTTTATTTTCAGGGCCTGTCTCTTCCCCTGTGTGGTCAATTTGAGTTATATGGTCTACTTCAACTTCTGGGCTGCGTGCTGGTTCCCTGGTGGTCATGTTTATCATCTACTTATCGCATCTTCCTCACGGTCCGACAGCAGCTCAGACGCATCGCAGCCGGGAGGGGACCAGCCAGGCCTGATACCAGGGATGGAGAGAGGGAGCCAGCCAGGCCTGATACCAGGGATGGAGAGAGGGGACCAGCCAGGCCTGATACCAGGGAGGGAGAGAGGGGACCAGCCAGGCCTGATACCAGGGAGGGAGAGAGGGGACCAGCCAGGCCTGATACCAGGGAGGGAGAGAGGGGACCAGCCAGGCCTGATACCAGGGAGGGAGAGAGGGGACCAGCCAGACCTCATACCAGGGATGGAGAGATGGGACCAGCCAGGCCTGATACCAGGGATGGAGAGATGGGACCAGCCAGGCCTGATACCAGGGATGGAGAGATGGGGGACCAGCCAGGCCTCATACCAGGGATGGAGAGA
>NW_027009043.1:25000-58185 GCF_036934945.1 Oncorhynchus masou masou | reverse complement strand
ACACACTGGGCAAAGACACACACACACACACACTGGGCAAAGACACACACACACACACACACACACTGGACAAACACACACAGGCTGGACAAACACACACACACTGGACAAACACACACACACAATTGGACACACACACACACTGAACACACACACTGAACACACACACACTGGACACACACACACTGAACACACACTGGACTCACACACACACACTGCACACACACACACACACTGGACTCACACACACACTGGACTCACACACACACACACACACACACACTGGACTCACTCACACACACACACACCCTGAACACACACTGGACTCACACACACACACACACACACACACACACAGGACTCACACACACACACTGCACTCACACACACACACTGGACTCACACACACACACACACACACACACTGGACTCACTCACTCACACACACACACACACACCCTGAACACACACTGGACTCACTCACACACACACACACACTGGACACACTCACATAAACACACACACTGGACAGACACACACACACACACACACACTGGACAGACACACATACACACACACTGGACAGACACACATACACACACACTGGACAGACACACACACACACTGGACAGACACATACACACTGAACACACACACACTGAACACACACACACTGGGCAAAGACACACACACACACACACACACACAATTGGACACACACACACACTGGACAAAAACACACACACACTGGACACAAACACACACACTGACACACACACACTGGGCAAAGACACACACACACACACACACACTGGACAAGCACACAAACACAGACACACACACACACTGACACACACACACACGCTAGACACACACACACACACACTGGACACAAACACACACACACACACTGGACACACACACACACACTGGACACACACACACACACACACACACACTGGGACACACACACTGGACTCACACACACACACACACACACACACACACTGACACACACACACACACACTGAACACACACACTGACACACACAAACACACATGACACACACACACACACTGATCACACACACACACACTGGACAAAACACACACACACACACTGGACTCACAAACACACACACACACATACTGGACACACACACACACACACACACTGAACACACACACACACACACACACACTGAACACACACACACACACACTGAACACACACACACACACACACTTGACACACACACACACACACACACACTGAACACACACACACACACACACACACACTGAACACACACACACACACACACTGAACACACTGAACACACACACACACACTTGACACACACACACACACACACACTGAACACACACACACACACACACTGAACACACACACACACACACACACACACACTGGACAAACACACACATGCTGGACAAACACACACACTGGACACAAACACACTGGACACAAACACACACACACATACTGGACAAACACACACACACACACACACACACTAGACACACACACACACACACACTGAACACACACACACACACACTGAACACACACTTGACACACACACACACTGAACACACACACACACACACACACACACACACTGGACAAACACACACATGCTGGACAAACACACACTAGACAAAAACACACACACACACACACACACTGGACAAACACACACACTGGACACAAACAAACACACACACGCTAGACACACACACGCTAGACACACACACACTGGACAGACACGCACACACACACTGGATAGAGACACACACACAGTGGACAGACACACACACACACTGGACAAACACATACACACTGAACACACACACACTGGGCAAAGACACACACACACACACAATTGGACACACACACACACTGGACAAACACACAAACACAGACCCACACACACTGAACACACACACACACACACTGGGCAAAGACACACATGCTAGACACACACACACACACACACACACACACACTGGACAAACACACAAACACAGACACACACACTGAACACACACACACACACACTGGGCAAAGACACACATGCTAGACACACACACACACACACTGGACAAGCACACAAACACAGACACACACACACTGAACACACACACACGCTAGACACACACACACACACACACTGGACACAAACACACACACACACACACTGGACACACACACACTGAACACAAACACACACACACACTGGGCAACAACACACACACACACACAATTGGACACACACACACACACACTGAACACACACACACACACACACTAGACACACACACACACACTGAACACACACACACACTGGACTCACACACACACACACACACTGGACTCACTCACACACACACACACCCTGAACACACACTGGACTCACTCACACACACTGGAACAACACACACACACTGGACATACTCACATAAACACACACACTGGACAGACACACACACACACACTGGACAGACACACACACACACACTGGACAGACACACACACCCTTCACACACACACTGGACAGACACACACACACACTGGACAGACACATACACATACACACACACACTGAACACACACACACTGGGCAAAGACACACACACAATTACACACACACACACACAATTGGACACACACACACACACACACTGGACAAAAACACACACACACACTGGACAAACACACACACACACACACACACACACTGGACACAAACACACACACTGAACACACTGGGCAAAGACACACATACTAGAACACACACACACTGGACAAGCACACAAACACAGACACACACACACTGAACACAGGTTGACGCTAGACACACACACTGGACACAAACACACACACACACTGAAACACACACACACACACTGGACACAAACACACACACTGAACATACACACACTGGGCAAAGACACACATGCTAGACACAAACACACACACACACACTGGACAAGCACACAAACACAGACACACACACACTGAACACACACACACGCTAGACACACACACACACACACACTGGACACAAACACACACACACTGGACACAAACACACACACACTGAACACACACACACTGCAGACGACACACACACACACAATTGGACTGAACACACACACACACACACACACACACACTAGACACACACACACACTGGACACACACACACACTACACACACACAGTGAACACACACACACACACACACACACACTGACACACACACACACACACACACACTGAACACACACACTGAACACACACACTGAACACACACACACACACACACTGGACTCACAAACACACACACACATACTGGACAAAAACACACACACACACTGGACAAACACACACACTCTTCTTCCTAAAATTGTGACCTTGACCCAGGACCTCTTACAATAACATGTATTTTATGTTGAATAACAAATTGTACAATTACATACAATTATATATGGACATACGCTCCATAGTTGTACAAGTATACAAGGATATATTGTACTTTTCATAATAAAACAAACTTGAAACAAGAAAAGGCTTGTTACTTGTGAAAACAGTTTGTTTATTGATTTTACGTTTCCTCTGTCAGGTTGATGTTAACCTGCGACTGGTTGAAACATGAAACAAATATGAAATGAAATACAAAACAATTAAATATGTGGAATAGAATTAAACAAATTGTACAATTAGTACACCAGAGTGTTGTGATGCATGGTTACTATAGCAACAGAGTGTTGTGATGCAGGGTCACTATAGCAACAGTGTTGTGATGCAGGATCACTATAGCAACAGTGTTGTGATGCAGCGTCACTATAGCAACAGAGTTGTGATGCAGGTTCACTATAGCAACAGAGTGTTGTGATGCAGGGTCACTATATCTCTCTGCTCTTTCTCTCTGTTCTCTCTGTTCTCTGCTCTTTTCTCTGCACTCTGCTCTGTCTCTGTCTGCTCTCTCTGTTCTCTCTCTTTGCTTTCTCAGCCTGCTCTCTGCTCTCTCTTCTCTATGTTCTCTGCTCTCTCACTTCCTCTGATCTCTCTGCTCTCTCTCTCTGCGCTCTCTCTCTGCTCTCTGCTCTCCCTGATCTGTCTCTCTGCTCTCAGCTCTCTCTGTTCTCTCTCTCTGCCCTCTCTGTTCTCTCTCTCTGCCCTCTCTGTTCTCTCTCTCTGCTTTCTCTCTCGCTCTCTGCTCTCTCACTTCCTCTGATCTCTCTGCTCTCTCTCTATGCTTTCTCTCTCTCCCTCTGCTCTCCCTGATCTGTCTCTCTGCTCTCAGCTCTCTCTGCCCTCACTCTCTCTCCCTCTCTGTTCTATCACTCTTTTCTCTCTGTGCTCTGCTCTCTCTTTTCTCTGCTCTCTCTCTTTGCTCTCTCTTCTATGCTCTCTTTCTGCTCACTCTGCACTCTGTTCTCTCAGCCTGCTATCTATTCTCTGCTCTCTCTCTCCCTCTGCTCTCTCTGCTATATGCTCTCTCTCTTTCTCTCTCTGCTCTCTCTGTGCTCTCTCTCTTCTCTCTGCTCTCTCTCTCTCCCTCTGCTTTCTCTGCTCTCTCTTCTCTCTGTTCTCTGTTCTCTGCTCTCTCTTCTCTCTGTTCTCTGTTCTCTGCTCTCTCTTCTCTCTGTTCTCTCTGTTCTCTCTGCTCTCTCTCTCTCCCTCTGCTTTCTCTGCTCTCTCTTCTCTGCTCTCTTCTCTCTCTGCTCTCGCTCTCCCTCTGCTTTCTCTGCTCTCTCTTCTCTGCTCTCTTCTCTCTGTTCTCTGCTCTCTCTCTTCTCTCTGTTCTCTCTGCTCTCTCTCTCTTCTCCTGCTCTCTCAGCCTGCTCTCCGCTCTCTCCCTCTCTCCCCCCTTTTTCTCTCTCTCTAATGCTCTCTGCCCCTCTCTTCTCTCTCTCTCTAATATACTGATATGCAGCAACATTCAGAAAGTATTCAGACCCCTTTTTACACATTTTGTCACGTTTACAGCCTTATTCTAAAATTGATTAAATGTGTTTTCCCTCATCAATCTACACACAATAACCCATAATTACAAAGCAAAAACGGTTCACTTTATGTGTGAGACATTTTTATTTAAAAAAAAAACGTAGATATCACAGAGGGAGAGTAGAGAGTCAGAACAGAGGACAAGAGAGAGAGAGGAGGAGTAGAAGTCAGAACAGAGGACAAGAGAGAGGGAGGGGGTAGAAAGTCAGAACAGAGGGCAAGAGAAGAGAGGGAGGGTAAGAGAGTCAGAACAGAGGACAAGAGAGAGAGAGGGGAAGAGAGTCAGAACAAGTGAGGAGAGAGAGAGGGAGGAGGGAGGGGAGAGAGTCAGAACAGAGGGAAGGAGAGAGTGGGAGGGTAGAGAGTCAGAACAGAGAGAGAGAGAGGAGGGTAGAGATTCAGAACGGAGGGAAGAGAGGGAGGAGGGTAGAGAGTCAGAACGGAGGGAAGAGAGAGGGAGGTAGAGAGAGTCAGAACAGAGAGAGAGAGAGGGAGAGAAAGGGAGGTAGAGAGTCAGAACGGAGGGAAGAGAGAGGGAGGGAGAGAGTCAGAACGGAGGAAGAGAGGCGAGAGGGTAGAAAGTCAGAACGGAGGGAAAGAGAGAGAGGAGAGGTAGAAGTCAGAATAGAGGGAAAGAGAGAGAGAGAGGGGAGATTCAGAACAGAGGGAAGAGAGAGAGAGAGGAGGGGAGAGTCAGAACAGAGGGAAGAGAGAGAGGAGGGTAGAGAGTCAGAACAGAGGGAAAGAGAGAGAGAGAGGAGGGTAGAGAGTCAGAACAGAGGGAAAGAGAGAGAGAGGGGGAAGTCAGAACAGAGGAAAGAGAGAGAGAGAGAGGGGAGAGAGTCAGAACAGAGGGAGTGGAGAGACTCAGAACAGAGGGAAAGAGAGAGGATGTGTGGAAGTTGCTTTATGTTTGGTAATCGGGGGCCTTTGAGCCCTGATGGGCTGGGTGACATCAGTGACTGAGAGATTACTGTTGCTGTGGAGGGAGAGGAGAGGAGAGAGAGAGAAGGAGGGAGAGATTAGTCAGCAGAAATTATTCAGGATGACGTTCATCTTTAAATGTACTTCTTCATTTCTCTCTTTCCCCACTGAGGAAGATAAAGGACACACACACACACACACACAATGACAGACAGACAGACACAAAGACAGACAGACAGACAGACAGACACACAATGACAGACAGACAGACAGACAGACAGACAGACAGGAGGGCTAGGTAATCAGGAATTCCTCCCAAGGTGTATATTGATTTTAGTCCCCTTCTCATTAACTAGATGCTGACAGTGACCAGAGATGGCTAGATTGAGCTGGAGGGGTGTGTGTGCAAGCGTTTTTACATGTGTGTTTTTGTGAGAGAGTTAACAGGACTTTCGATAAGTTTAGGGCCTCATTATGAATGGTTAAGGTTTGGGATAGAGTTATAACATTAAGTTTAGGGCCTCATTATGAATGGTTAAGGTTTGGGATAGAGTTATAACATTAAGTTTAGGGACTCAGTATGAATGGTTAAGGTTTGGGATAGAGTTTAAACATTAAGTTTAGGGCCTCATTATGAATGGTTAAGGTTTGGGATAGAGTTATAACATTACAGAGTCACTGGGATCAACCTTCTGGTCCAGAGTCATGGGGTTACCCCCCATCACCACCCTCTGTCTCTACCAATGGGATCAACCTACTGGTCCAGAGTCATGTGGTTACCCCCCATCACCACCCTCTGTCTCTACCACTGGTATCAACCTTCTGGTCCAGAGTCATGGGGTTACCCCCCATCACCACCCTCTGTCTCTACCAATGGGATCAACCTACTGGTCCAGAGTCATGAGGTTACCCCCCAACCACCACCCTCTGTCTCTACCACTGGGATCAACCTACTGGTCCAGAGTCATGTGGTTACCCCCCATCACCACCCTCTGTCTCTACCACTGGGATCAACCTTCTGGTCCAGAGTCATGGGGTTACCCCCCAACCACCACCCTCTGTCTCTACCACTGGGATCAACCTACTGGTCCAGAGTCATGAGGTTACCCCCCAACCACCACCCTCTGTGTCGCTACCACTGGGATCAACCTTCTGGTCCAGAGGTGTGTGTGTGTGTGTGTGTGTTGAGAAGGAAATACTATTACGTTCCTGGGGGAGTAGACACCACCTCTACAGGTAGTGGAGGAGGAAGAGAATGAGAGAGAAAGAACAGGAGGACATGGTAAGAAGAGAACAAGATGAGGGAGGAATGAGGTAGGAGAAGGATGGATAGATGAAGGGAGAGGAAGATGAGGGAGAAGAAGTAAACATATGTGGATGTAGAGGAAGAGGAGGAAGGAGAAGTAAACATATGTGGATGTAGAGGAAGAGGAGGAAGGAGAAGTAAACATATGTGGATGTAGAGGAAGAGGAGGAAGGAGAAGTAAACATATGTGGATGTAGAGGAAGAGGAGGAAGTAGAAGTAAACATGTGTGGATATAGAGGAAGAGGAGGAAGTAGAAGAAGTAAACATATGTGGATGTAGATTAAGAGGAGGAAGGAGAAAAAAGTTGATGCACAGTAGGTGGCAGTGTTGCTCTTTAAACAGGAGGAGGAGAGAAGAAGAGGGAGGAGAGAAGGTGGATGGAGGAGGAGAGAAGGTGGAGAGAAGAAGATGGAGGGAGGAGGAGAGAAGAAGAGGGAGGAGAGAAGGTGGATGGAGGAGGAGAGAAGGTGGAGAGAAGAAGATGGAGGGAGGAGGAGAGAAGGTGGAGAGAAGAAGATGGAGGGAGGAGAAGGAGGAGAGATGAAGAGGGAGGGAGGAGTGAAGGTGGAGGGGAGGAGGAGGAGGAGAGAAGAAGAGGGAGGGAGGAGAGAAGGAGAGATGATGGAGTGGAAGCGAAGGAGAGAATAAGATTGATGGAGGGAGGAGGAGAGAAGAGGAAGAGAGAAGGAGAAGAAGATTGATGGAGGAGGAGAGAAGAGGGAGAGGAAGAGAGGAGGAGTGAAGAAGATTGATGGAGGAGGAGGAGAGAAGAGGGAGAGGAAGAGAGAAGGAGAGAAGAAGATTGATGGTGGGAGGAGGAGAGAAAGAGGGAGAGGAAGAGAGAAGGAGAGAAGAAGATTGATGGAGGGAGGAGGAGAGAAGAGGGAGAGGAAGAGAGGAGGAGTGAAGAAGATTGATGGAGGGAGGAGGAGAGAAGAGGGAGAGCAAGAGAGAAGGAGAGAAGAAGATTGATGGTGGGAGGAGGAGAGAAGAGGGAGAGGAAGAGAGAAGGAGAGAAGAAGATTGATGGAGGGAGGAGGAGAGAAGAGGGAGAGGAAGAGAGAAGGAGAGAAGAAGATTGATGGAGGGAGGAGGAGAGAAGAGGGAGAGGAAGAGAGAAGGAGAGAAGAAGATTGATGGAGGGAGGAGGAGAGAAGAGGGAGAGGAAGAGAGAAGGAGAGAAGAAGATTGATGGTGGGAGGAGGAGAGAAGAGGGAGAGGAAGAGAAGAAGATTGATGGAGGGAGGAGGAGAGAAGAGGGAGAGGAAGAGAGAAAGTGAAGGAATATGTGAATATGTCAATGGATATGGAGGGAAAGATGAAAAATTAAAAAAGCTATTAATATATACTGTATATTATATATACTGTATATTTTTACTGTATATTAATATATACTGTATATATACCCACCAATGAGAGAGGAAACATTATGTTCTACCTCCTCTCAACCAATGAGAGAGGAAACATTCTGTTCTACCTCCTCTCCACCAATGAGAGAGGAAACATTCTGTTTCTACCTCCTCTCCACCAATGAGAGAGGAAACATTCTGTTTCTAACTCCTCTCCACCAATGAGAGAGGAAACATTCTGTTTCTAACTCCTCTCCACCAATGAGAGAGGAAACATTCTGTTTCTACCTCCTCTCCACCAATGAGAGAGGAAACATTCTGTTCTACCTCCTCTCCACCAATGAGAGAGGAAACATTCTGTTTCTAACTCCTCTCCACCAATGAGAGAGGAAACATTCTGTTTCTAACTCCTCTCCACCAATGAGAGAGAGGAATCCACCAATTTTTATTTTATTTTTATTTCACCTTTATTTCACCAGGTAGGCAAGCTGAGAACAAGTTCTCATTTACAATTGCGACCTGGCCAAGATAGTCTCTATAGCACCTGGACCATTCTGTCTCTATAGCACCTGGACCATTCTGCCTCTACAGTCCCTGTACCATTCAGTCTCTATAGTCCCTGGACCATTCTGTCTCTATAGCACCTGGACCATTCTGTCTCTATAGCACCTGTACCATTCTGTCTCTATAGTCCCTGGTCCATTCTCTCTCTGTAGTCCCTGGACCATTCTGTCTCTATAGCACCTGGACCATTCTGTCTCTATAGCACCTGTACCATTCTGTCTCTATAGTCCCTGGTCCATTCTGTCTCTATAGTCCCTGGTCCATTCTGTCTCTATAGTCCCTGTACCATTCTGTCTCTATAGTCCCTGGTCCATTCTGTCTCTATAGTCCCTGGTCCATTCTGTCTCTATAGTCCCTGGTCCATTCTGTCTCTATAGTCCCTGTACTATTCTGTCCCTATAGTCCCTGGACCATTCTGTCTCTATAGTCCCTGGTCCATTCTGTCTCTATAGTCCCTGTACCATTCTGTCTCTATAGTCCCTGGTCCATTCTGTCTCTATAGTCCCTGGTCCATTCTGTCTCTATAGTCCCTGTACCATTCTGTCTCTATAGTCCCTGGACCATTCTGTCTCTATAGTCCCTGGACCATTCTGTCTATAGTCCCTGTACCATTCTGTCTCTATAGTCCCTGTACCATTCTGTTTCTATAGTCCCTGGACCATTCTGTCTCTATAGTCCCTGTACCATTCTGTTTCTATAGTCCCTGGACCATTCTGTCTCTATAGTCCCTGGACCATTCTGTCTCTATAGTCCCTGTACCATTCTGTTTCTTTAGTCCCTGTACCATTCTGTTTCTTTAGTCCCTGGACCATTCTGTCTCTATAGTCCCTGTACCATTCTGTCTATAGTCCCTGTAACATTATGTCTCTATAGTCCCTGGACCATTCTGTCTCTATAGTCCCTGGACCATTCTGTCTCTATAGCCCCTGGACCATTCTGTCTCTATAGTCCCTGGACCATTCTGTCTCTATAGTCCCTGGACCTGAACCATTCTGTCTCTATAGTCCCTGTACCATTCTGTCTCTATAGTCCCTGTACCATTCTGTCTCTATAGTCCCTGTACCATTCTGTCTCTATAGTCCCTGGACCATTCTGTCTCTATAGTCCCTGTACCATTCTGTCTCTATAGTCCCTGAACCATTCTGTCTCTATAGTCCCTGGACCTGAACCATTCTGTCTCTGTAGTCCCTGTACCATTCTGTCTCTATAGTCCCTGGACCATTCTGTCTCTATAGTCCCTGTACCATTCTGTCTCTATAGTCCCTGGTCCATTCTGTCTCTATAGTCCCTGGTCCATTCTGTCTCTATAGTCCCTGTACCATTCTGTCTCTATAGTCCCTGGACCATTCTGTCTCTATAGTCCCTGGTCCATTCTGTCTCTATAGTCCCTGTACTATTCTGTCCCTATAGTCCCTGGACCATTCTGTCTCTATAGTCCCTGGACCATTCTGTCTATAGTCCCTGGTCCATTCTGTCTCTATAGTCCCTGGTCCATTCTGTCTCTATAGTCCCTGTACTATTCTGTCCCTATAGTCCCTGGACCATTCTGTCTCTATAGTCCCTGGACCATTCTGTCTATAGTCCCTGTACCATTCTGTTTCTATAGTCCCTGGACCATTCTGTCTCTATAGTCCCTGTACCATTCTGTTTCTATAGTCCCTGGACCATTCTGTCTCTATAGTCCCTGGACCATTCTGTCTCTATAGTCCCTGTACCATTCTGTTTCTTTAGTCCCTGTACCATTCTGTTTCTTTAGTCCCTGGACCATTCTGTCTCTATAGTCCCTGTACCATTCTGTCTATAGTCCCTGTAACATTATGTCTCTATAGTCCCTGGACCATTCTGTCTCTATAGTCCCTGGACCATTCTGTCTCTATAGCCCCTGGACCATTCTGTCTCTATAGTCCCTGTACCATTCTGTCTCTATAGTCCCTGGACCTGAACCATTCTGTCTCTATAGTCCCTGTACCATTCTGTCTCTATAGTCCCTGTACCATTCTGTCTCTATAGTCCCTGTACCATTCTGTCTCTATAGTCCCTGTACCATTCTGTCTCTATAGTCCCTGGACCATTCTGTCTCTATAGTCCCTGTACCATTCTGTCTCTATAGTCCCTGAACCATTCTGTCTCTATAGTCCCTGGACCTGAACCATTCTGTCTCTGTAGTCCCTGAACCATTCTGTCTCTATAGTCCCTGGACCTGAACCATTCTGTCTCTGTAGTCCCTGAACCATTCTGTCTCTATAGTCCCTGGACCATTCTGTCTCTATAGTCCCTGTACCATTCTGTCTCTACAGTCCCTGGACCTGAACCATTCTGTCTCTGTAGTCCCTGTACCATTCTGTCTCTATAGTCCCTGTACCATTCTGTCTCTATAGCCCCTGGACCATTCTGTCTCTATAGCCCCTGGACCATTCTGTCTCTATAGCCCCTGGACCATTCTGTCTCTATAGCCCCTGGACCATTCTGTCTCTATAGCCTCTGGACCATTCTGTCTCTATAGCCCCTGGACCATTCTGTCTCTATAGCCCCTGGCCCATTCTGTCTCTATAGTCCCTGTTCCATTCTGTCTCTAGAGTCCCTGTACCATTCTGTCTCTCTGTCTCTATAGTCCCTGTACCATTCTGTCTCTAGAGCCCCTGGACCATTCTGTCTCTATAGTCCCTGGACCATTCTGTCTCTATAGACCCTGTACCATTCTGTCTCTATATTCCCTGTACCATTCTGTCTCTATAGTCCCTGTTCCATTCTGCCTCTATAGTCCCTGGACCATTCTGTCTCTATAGTCCCTGGACCATTCTGTCTCTATAGTCCCTGGTCCATTCTGTCTCTATTGTCCTTGGTCCATTCTGTCTCTACAGTCACTGGACCATTCTGTCTCTATTGTCCCTGGTCCATTCTGTCTCTACAGTCCCTGGACCATTCTGTCTCTATTGTCCCTGTACCATTCTGTCTCTATAGCCCCTGGACCATTCTGTCTCTATAGTCCCTGCACCATTCTGTCTCTATAGTCCCTGTACCATTCTGTCTCTATAGCCCCTGGACCATTCTGTCTCTATAGTCCCTGTACCATTCTGTCTCTATAGTCCCTGGACGACCATTCTGTCTCTATAGTCCCTGTACCATTCTGTCTCTATAGTCCCTTGTCCATTCTGTCTCTACAGTCCCTGGACTATTCTGTCTCTACAGTCCCTGGACCATTCTGTCTCTATAGTCCCTGGACCATTCTGTCTCTATAGTCCCTGGACGACCATTCTGTCTCTATAGTTCCCCTACCATTCTGTCTCTATAGTCCCTGGACCATTCTGTCTCTATAGTCCCTTGTCCATTCTGTCTCTACAGTTCCTGTACCATTCTGTCTCTATAGTCCCTGGACGACTATTCTGTCTCTATAGTTCCTGTACCATTCTGTCTCTATAGTCCCTGTACCATTCTGTCTCTATAGTCCCTGGTCCATTCTGTCTCTATAGTCCCTTGTCCATTCTGTCTCTATAGTCCCTTGTCCATTCTGTCTCTACAGTCCCTGTACCATTCTGTCTCTATAGTCCCTGGTCCATTCTGCCTCTTCTAACCCATCTTCCATTCCAATCACTGACCTGTAAAGTACCTGTGATTGTGTGTGTGTGTTTATCTGCATGTCTAGAGGTCCAACTGCAGCCATTCTGCCTCTACACCTGGATGATTGAAGAGGATCGTGAGGACTGAGTCAATGTTCTAGAGGTCCAACTGCAGCCTCTCCACCTGGATGATTGAAGAGAAGTGTGAGGACTGAGTCAATGTTCTAGAGGTCCAACTGCAGCCTCTTCACCTGGATGACTGAAGAGGAGTGTGAGGACTGAGTCAATGTTCTAGAGGTCCCACTCCAGCCTCTACACCTGGATGACTGAGGAGGAGTGTGAGGACTGGGTCAATGTTCTAGAGGTCCAACTGCAGCATCTTCACCTGGATGACTGAGGAGGACTGGGTCAATGTTCTAGAGGTCCCACTCCATTCTCTACACCTGGATGACTGAGGAGGATCGTGAGGACTGAGTCAATGTTCTAGAGGTCCCACTCCAGGCTCTATACCTGGATGACTGAGGAGGAGCATGATGACTGGGTCAATGTTCTAGAGGTCCCACTCCATTCTCTTCACCTGGATGACTGAGGAGGACTGGGTCAATGTTCTAGAGGTCCCACTCCATTCTCTACACCTGGATGACTGAGGAGGACTGAGTCAATGTTCTAGAGGTCCCACTCCATTCTCTTCACCTGGATGACTGAGGAGGACTGAGTCAATGTTCTAGAGGTCCCACTCCAGCCTCTTCACCTGGATGACTGAGGAGGAGTGTGAGGACTGGGTCAATGTTCTAGAGGTCCCACTCCAGCCTCTACACCTGGATGACTGAGGAGGAGTGTGAGGACTGGGTCAATGTTCTAGAGGTCCCACTCCAGCCTCTACACCTGGATGACTGAGGAGGAGTGTGAGGACTGGGTCAATGTTCTAGAGGTCCCACTCCAGCCTCTACACCTGGATGACTGAGGAGGAGTGTGGGGACTGGGTCAATGTTCTAGAGGTCCCACTCCAGCCTCTTCACCAGGATGACTGAGGAGGAGTGTGAGGACTGGGTCAATGTTCTATACGTTGACCCAGACTCTAAGGGGTTCATTCAAATTTTAACTTTAAAACTATGCCTCTGATGTGTTTCTTCATCACCAACATGAAAGACAAGTTTAAATATAGTGACAGTTTGTTTCCCAACAGGAAAGACAAGTTTAAATATGGTGACAGTTTGTTTCCCAACAGGAAAGACAAGTTTAAATATAGTGACAGTTTGTTTCCCAACATGAAAGACAAGTTTAAATATAGTGACAGTTTGTTTCCCAACAGGAAAGACAAGTTTAAATATAGTGACAGTTTGTTTCCCAACAGGAAAGACAAGTTTAAATATAGTGACATTTTGTTTTCCAACAGGAAAGACAAGTTTAAATATAGTGACAGTTTGTTTCCCTCTTGGTGCATTTCTCCATCTGCTCCTGTGTCCTAAAATGACCATTTCATTCATCCCAACAACAGTTACAGATTGTGGATGTGTTGAGTGATTACTGCATATTAACCTAAATAAACAGTCTTTATATGGATCGTCCCAAAACATATCTACAGAGGGAAAACTAAAGTGTTCATCAGATGATACATAGTTGAATGTGAGGTCGATAGTCTGTAGACTGTCAACAAAGCTCAACTTGTGTTTCACTTTATTTGGATAGTTCCAAAGCACATCTGCCAATAGAGTATAATATACTGTATATAGTATATACATACACATGTATATATAGTTTAACCTTTAAAGGCAAAAGGCCTCCTGCAGGGACGGGGAGGAAAGATATAGACAAAAGACACATCACAACAAGAGAGACAACACAACACTACATAAAGAGAGACCTAAAGACAACAACACAGCATGGCAGCAACACAACACTACATAAAGAGAGACCTAATGACAACAACACAGCATGGCAGCAACACAACACTACATAAAGAGAGACCTAATGACAACAACACAGCATGGCAGCAACACAAGACCACACAGCATGGCAGCAACACAACACTACATAAAGAGAGACCTAAGACAACAACACAGCATGGCAGCAACACAACACTACATAAAGAGAGACCTAAAGACAACACAGCAAGGCTGCAACACAACACTACATAAAGAGAGACAACACAACACTACATAAAGAGAGACCTAAAGACAACAACACAGCATGGCAGCAACACAACACTACATAAAGAGAGACCTAAAGACAACAACACAGCAAGGCAGCGTCACAACACTACATAAAGAGAGACCTAAAGACAACAACATAGCAAGGCAGCAACACAACACTACATAAAGAGAGCCCTGAAGACAACAACACAGCATGGCAGCAACACAACACTACATAAAGAGAGACCTAAAGACAACAACATAGCAAGGCAGCAACACAACACTACATAAAGAGAGACAACACAACTCTACATAAAGAGAGACCTAAAGTCAACAACACAGCATGGCAGCAACACAACACTACATAAAGAGAGACCTAAAGACAACAACACAGCAAGGCAGCGTCACAACACTACATAAAGAGAGACCTAAAGACAACAACATAGCAAGGCAGCAACACAACACTACATAAAGAGAGCCCTGAAGACAACAACACAGCATGGCAGCAACACAACACTACATAAAGAGAGACCTAAAGACAACAACATAGCAAGGCAGCAACACAACACTACATAAAGAGAGCCCTGAAGACAACAACACAGCATGGCAGCAACACAACACTAAATAAAGAGAGACCTAAAGTCAACAACACAGCATGGCAGCAACACAACACTACATAAAGAGAGACCTAAAGACAACAACACAGCATGGCAGCAACACAAGACCACACAGCATGGCAGCAACACAACACTACATAAAGAGAGACCTAAGACAACAACACAGCATGGCAGCAACACAACACTACATAAAGAGAGACCTAAAGACAACAACACAGCAAGGCAGCAACAAACACTACATGAAGAGAGACCTAAAGGCAACAACATAGCAAGGCAGCAACACAACACTACATAAAGAGAGACAACACAACACTACATAAAGAGAGACCTAAAGTCAACAACACAGCATGGCAGCAACACAACAATACATGAAGAGAGACCTAAAGACAACAACACAGCATGGCAGCAACACAAGACCACACAGTATGGCAGCAACACAACACTACATAAAGAGAGACCTAAAGACAACAACACAGCAAGGCAGCAACACATCAATACATAAAGAGAGACAACACAACACTACATAAAGAGAGACCTAAAGACAACAACACAGCATGGCAGCAACACAACACTACATAAAAGAGACCTAAAGACAACAACACAGCAAGGCAGCAACACAACACTACATAAAGAGAGACCTAAAGACAACAACATAGCAAGGCAGCAACACAACACTACATAAAGAGAGCCCTGAAGACAACAACACAGCATGGCAGCAACACAACACTACATAAAGAGAGACCTAAAGACAACAACATAGCAAGGCAGCAACACAACACTACATAAAGAGAGACAACACAACACTACATAAAGAGAGACCTAAAGACAACAACACAGCATGGCAGCCACACAACACAACATAAAGAGAGACAACACAACACTACATAAAGAGAGACCTAAAGACAACAATACAGCATGGCAGCAACACAACACTACATAAAGAGAGACCTAAAGACAACAACACAGCATGGCAGCAACACAACACTACATAAAGAGAGACCTAAGACAACAACGCAGCATGGCAGCAACACAACACTACATAAAGAGAGACCTAAAGACAACAACACAGCATGGCAGCAACACAACACTACATAAAGAGAGACAACACAACACTACATAAAGAGAGACCTAAATACAACAACACAGAATGGTAGCAACACAACACTACATAAAGAGAGACCTAAGACAACAACACAGCATGGCAGCAACACAACACTACATAAAGAGAGACCTAAAGACAACAACACAGCATGGCAGCAACACAACACTACATAAAGAGAGACCTAAAGATAACAACACAGCAAGGCAGCAACAAACACTACATAAAGAGAGACCTAAAGACAACAACATAGCAAGGCAGCAACACAACACTACATAAAGAGAGACAACACAACACTACATAAAGAGAGACCTAAAGTCAACAACACAGTATGGCAGCAACACAACAATACATGAAGAGAGACCTAAAGACAACAACACAGCATGGCAGCAACACAAGACCACACAGCATGGCAGCAACACAACACTACATAAAGAGAGACCTAAAGACAACAACACAGCAAGGCAGCAACACATCAATACATAAAGAGAGACAACACAACACTACATAAAGAGAGACCTAAAGACAACAACACAGCATGGCAGCAACACAACACTACATAAAGAGAGACCTAAAGACAACAACACAGCAAGGCAGCAACACAACACTACATAAAGAGAGACCTAAAGACAACAACATAGCAAGGCAGCAACACAACACTACATAAAGAGAGCCCTGAAGACAACAACACAGCATGGCAGCAACACAACACTACATAAAGAGAGACCTAAAGACAACAACATAGCAAGGCAGCAACACAACACTACATAAAGAGAGACAACACAACACTACATAAAGAGAGACCTAAAGACAACAACACAGCATGGCAGCAACACAACACAACATAAAGAGAGACCTAAAGACAACAACACAGCATGGCAGCAACACAACACTACATAAAGAGAGACCTAAGACAACAACACAGCATGGCAGCAACACAACACTACATAAAGAGAGACCTAAAGACAACAACACAGCATGGCAGCAACACAACACTACATAAAGAGAGACAACACAACACTACATAAAGAGAGACCTAAATACAACAACACAGAATGGTAGCAACACAACACTACATAAAGAGAGACCTAAGACAACAACACAGCATGGCAGCAAAAGAACACTACATAAAGAGAGACCTAAAGACAACAACACAGCATGGCAGCAACACAACACTACATAAAGAGAGACCTAAAGACAACAACACAGCATGGCAGCAACACAACACTACATAAAGAGAGACCTAAAGACAACACAGCATGGCAGCAACACATGACAACACAGCATGGCAGCAACACAACATGACAACAACATGGTAGCAACAAAACATGGTAGCAGCACAACATGGTAGCAACACAACATGGTAGCAGCATAAAACATGGTACAAATATTATTGGGCACAGACAACACCACAAAGAGACAACAATACATCAGACAACACCACAAAGGGCAAGAAGGTAGAGACAACAATACATCAGACAACACCACAAAGAGCAAGAAGTTAGAGACAACAATACATCAGACAACAGCACAAAGAGACAACAATACATCAGACAACACCACAAAGAGCAAACAATACATCACACAACACCACAAAGAGACAACAATACATCAGACAACACCACAAAGAGAAAGAAGGTAGAGACAACAATACATCAGACAACACCACAAAGGGCAAGAAGTTAGAGACAATAATACATCAGACAACACCACAAAGGGCAAGAAGGTAGAGACAACAATACATCAGCAACACCACAAAGAGCAAACAATACATCACACAACACCACAAAGAGACAACAATACATCAGACAACACCACAAAGAGACAACAATACATCACACAACACCACAAAGAGACAACAATACATCACACAACACCACAAAGGGCAAGAAGGTAGAGACAACAATACATCAGACAACACCACAAAGAGACAACAATACATCAGACAACACCACAAAGAGACAACAATACATCACACAACACCACAAAGAGACAACAATACATCACACAACACCACAAAGGACAAGAAGGTAGAGACAACAATACATCAGACAACACCACAAAGAGACAACAATACATCACACAACACCACAAAGAGACAACAATACATCAGACAACACCACAAAGAGACAACAATACATCAGACAACACCACAAAGAGACAACAATACATCAGACAACACCACAAAGAGACAACAATACATCACACAACACCACAAAGGACAAGAAGGTAGAGACAACAATACATCAGACAACACCATAAAGAGACAACCACACATCAGACAACACCACAAAGAGACAACAATACATCAGACAACACCACAAAGAGACAACAATACATCAGACAACACCACAAAGGGCAAGAAGGTAGAGACAACAATACATCAGACAACACCACAAAGAGACAACAATACATCACAAAACACCACAAAGAGACAACAATACATCACACAACACCACAAAGGGCAAGAAGGTAGAGACAACAATACATCAGCAACACATTTACAGTACATTTAAGTCATTTAGCAGACGCTCTTATCCAGAGAGACTTACAAATTGGTGAATTCACCTTCTGACATCCAGTGGAACAGCCACTTTACAATAGTGCATCTAAATCATTTAAGGGGGGGTGAGAAGGATTACTTTATCCTATCCTAGGTATTCCTTGAAGAGGTGGGGTTTCAGGTGTCTCCGGAAGGTGGTGATTGACTCCGCTGTCCTGGCGTCGTGAGGGAGTTTGTTCCACCATTGGGGGGCCAGAGCAGTGAACAGTTTTGACTGGGCTGAGCGGGAACTGTACTTCCTCAGTGGTAGGGAGGCGAGCAGGCCAGAGGTGGATGAACGCAGTGCCCTTGTTTGGGTGTAGGGCCTGGTCAGAGCCTGGAGGTACTGCGGTGCCGTTCCCATCACAGCTCCGTAGGCAAGCACCATGGTCTTGTAGCAGATGCGAGCTTCAACTGGAAGCCAGTGGAGAGAGCGGAGGAGCGGGGTGACGTGAGAGAACTTGGGAAGGTTGAACACCAGACGGGCTGCGGCGTTCTGGATGAGTTGTAGGGGTTTAATGGCACAGGCAGGGAGCCCAGCCAACAGCGAGTTGCAGTAATCCAGACGGAGATGACAAGTGCCTGGATTAGGACCTGCGCCGCTTCCTGTGTGAGGCAGGTTCGTACTCTGCGGATGTTGTAGAGCATGAACCTACAGGAACGGGCCACCGCCTTGATGTTAGTTGAGAACGACAGGGTGTTGTCCAGGATCACGCCAAGGTTCTTAGCGCTCTGGGAGGAGGACACAATGGAGTTGTCAACCGTGATGGCGAGATCATGGAACGGGCAGTCCTTCCCCGGGAGGAAGAGCAGCTCCATCTTGCCGAGGTTCAGCTTGAGGTGGTGATCCGTCATCCACACTGATATGTCTGCCAGACATGCAGAGATGCGATTCGACACCTGGTCATCAGAAGGGGGAAAGGAGAAGATTAATTGTGTGTCGTCTGCATAGCAATGATAGGAGAGACCATGTGAGGTTATGACAGATCCAAGTGACTTGGTGTATAGCGAGAATAGGAGAGGGCCTAGAACAGAGCCCTGGGGACACCAGTGGTGAGAGCGCGTGGCGAGGAGACAGATTCTCGCCACGCCACCTGGTAGGAGCGACCTGTCAGGTAGGACGCAATCCAAGCGTGGCCGCGCCGGAGATGCCCAACTCGGAGAGGGTGGAGAGGAGGATCTGATGGTTCACAGTATCGAAGGCAGCCGATAGGTCTAGAAGGATGAGAGCAGAGGAGAGAGAGTTAGCTTTAGCAGTGCGGAGCGCCTCCGTGATACAGAGAAGAGCAGTCTCAGTTGAATGACTAGTCTTGAAACCTGACTGATTTGGATCAAGAAGGTCATTCTGAGAGAGATAGCGGGAGAGCTGGCCAAGGACGGCACGTTCAAGAGTTTTGGAGAGAAAAGAAAGAAGGGATACTGGTCTGTAGTTGTTGACATCGGAGGGGTCGAGTGTAGGTTTTTTCAGAAGGGGTGCAACTCGCTCTCTTGAAGACGGAAGGGACGTAGCCAGCGGTCAGGGATGAGTTGATGAGCGAGGTGAGGTACGGGAGAAGGTCTCCGGAAATGGTCTGGAGAAGAGAGGAGGGGATAGGGTCAAGCGGGCAGGTTGTTGGGCGGCCGGCCGTCACAAGAAGCGAGATTTCATCTGGAGAGAGAGGGGAGAAAGAGGTCAGAGCACAGGGTAGGGCAGTGTGAGCAGAACCAGCGGTGTCATTTGACTTAGCAAACGAGGATTGGATGTCGTCGACCTTCTTTTCAAAATGGTTGACGAAGTCATCTGCAGAGAGGAGGAGGGGGGGAGGGGGAGGAGGATTCAGGAGGGAGGAGAAGGTGGCAAAGAGCTTCCTAGGGTTAGAGGCAGATGCTTGGAATTTAGAGTGGTAGAAAGTGGCTTTAGCAGCAGAGACAGAGGAGGAAAATGTAGAGAGGAGGGAGTGAAAGGATGCCAGGTCCACAGGGAGGCGAGTTTTCCTCCATTTCCGCCGGCTGCCCGGAGCACTGTTCTGTGAGCTCGCAATGAGTCGTCGAGCCACGGAGCGGGAGGGGAGGACCGAGCCGGCCTGGAGGATAGGGGACATAGAGAGTCAAAGGATGCAGAAAGGGAAGAGAGGAGGATTGAGGAGGCAGAATCAGGAGATAGGTTGGAGAAGGTATGAGCAGAGGGAAGAGATGATAGGATGGTAGAGGAGAGAGTAGCGGGGGAGAGAGAGCGAAGGTTGGGACGGCGCGATACCATCTGAGTAAAAATAATATATAGGGGCAGTGTGGGAAGTGTTGGATGAGAGTGAGAGGGAAAAGGATACAAGGTAGTGGTCGGAGACTTGGAGGGGAGTTGCAATGAGGTTAGTGGAAGAACAGCATCTAGTAAAGATGAGGTCGAGCGTATTGCCTGCCTTGTGAGTAGGGGGGGAAGGTGAGAGGGTGAGGTCAAAAGAGGAGAGGAGTGGAAAGAAGGAGGCAGAGAGGAATGAGTCAAAGGTAGACGTGGGGAGGTTAAAGTCGCCCAGGACTGTGAGAGGTGAGCCGTCCTCAGGAAAGGAGCTTATCAAGGCATCAAGCTCATTGATGAACTCTCCGACACCACAAACAATACATCACACAACACCACAAAGAGACAACAATACATCAGACAACACCACAAAGAGAAAGAAGGTAGAGACAACAATACATCAGACAACACCACAAAGGGCAAGAAGGTAGAGACAACAATACATCAGCAACACCACAAAGAGCAAACAATACATCACACAACACCACAAAGAGACAACAATACATCAGACAACACCACAAAGAGACAACAATACATCAGACAACACCACAAAGAGACAACAATACATCACACAACACCACAAAGAGACAACAATACATCACACAACACCACAAAGGGCAAGAAGGTAGAGACAACAATACATCAGACAACACCACAAAGAGACAACAATACATCACACAACACCACAAAGAGACAACAATACATCAGACAACACCACAAAGGGCAAGAAGGTAGAGACAACAATACATCAGACAACACCACAAAGAGACAACAATACATCAGACAACACCACAAAGAGACAACAATACATCATCACAACACCACAAAGGGCAAGAAGGTAGAGACAACAATACATCAGACAACACCACAAAGAGACAACAATACATCAGACAACACCACAAAGAGACAACAATACATCACACAACACCACAAAGAGACAACAATACATCACACACACCACAAGAAGGTAGAGACAACAATACATCAGACAACACCACAAAGAGACAACAATACATCACACAACACCACAAAGAGACAACAATACATCACACAACACCACAAAGGGCAAGAAGGTAGAGACAACAATACATCAGACAACACCACAAAGAGACAACAATACATCAGACAACACCACAAAGAGACAACAATACATCAGACAACACCACAAAGAGACAACAATACATCAGACAACACCACAAAGAGACAACAATACATCAGACAACACCACAAAGAGACAACAATACATCAGACAACACCACAAAGAGACAACAATACATCACACAACACCACAAAGAGCAAGAACAAAGAGACAACAATACATCACACAACACCACAAAGAGCAAACAATACATCAGACAACACCACAAAGAGACAACAATACATCAGACAACACCACAAAGAGACAACAATACATCAGACAACACCACAAAGAGACAACAATACATCAGACAACACCACAAAGGAGCAAGAAGGTAGAGACAACAATACATCAGACAACACCACAAAGAGACAACAATACATCACACAACACCACAAAGAGACACAATACATCAGACAACACCACAAAGAGACAACAATACATCAGACAACACCACAAAGAGGACAACACCACAAAGGCAAGAAGGAGAGACAACAATACATCAGACAACACCACAAAGAGACAACAATACATCAGACAACACCACAAAGAGACGACAATACATCAGACAACACCACAAAGGGCAAGAAGGTAGAGACAACAATACATCAGACAACACCACAAAGAGACAACAATACATCACACAACACCACAAAGAGACAACACCACAAACAATACATCACACAACACCACAAAGAGACAACAATACATCAGACAACACCACAAAGGGCAAGAAGGTAGAGACAACAATACATAAGCAACACCACAAAGAGCAAACAATACATCACACAACACCACAAAGAGACAACAATACATCAGACAACACCACAAAGAGACAACAATACATCAGACAACACCACAAAGAGACAACAATACATCAGACAACACCAAAAGGGCAAGAAGGTAGAGACAACAATACATCAGACAACACCACAAAGAGACAACAATACATCAGACAACACCACAAAGAGACAACAATATATCACACAACACCACAAAGAGACAACAATACATCACACAACACCACAAAGGGAAAGAAGGTAGAGACAACAATACATCAGACAACACCACAAAGAGACAACAATACATCACACAACACCACAAAGAGACAACAATACATCAGACAACACCACAAATTGAAAGAAGGTAGAGACAACAATACATCAGACAACACCACAAAGAGCAAACAATACATCACACAACACCACAAAGAAACAACAATATATCAGACAACACCACAAAGAGACAACAATACATCAGACAACACCACAAAGGGAAAGAAGGTAGAGACAACAATACATCACACAACACCACAAAGAGACAACAATACATCAGACAACAACACAAAAAGCAAACAATACATAACACAACACCACAAAGAGACAACAATACATCAGACAACACCACAAAGGGAAAGAAGGTAGAGACAACAATACATCAGACAACACCACAAAGAGACAACAATACATCACACAACACCACAAAGAGACAACAATACATCACACAACACCACAAAGGGCAAGAAGGTAGAGACAACAATACATCAGCAACACCACAAAGAGCAAACAATACATCACACAACACCACAAAGAGACAACAATACATCAGACAACACCACAAAGGGCAAGAAGGTAGAGACAACAATACATCAGACAACACCACAAAGAGACAACAATACATCAGACAACACCACAAAGAGACAACAATACATCACACAACACCACAAAGGGCAAGAAGGTAGAGACAACAATACATCAGACAACACCACAAAGAGACAACAATACATCAGACAACACCACAAAGAGACAACAATACATCAGACAACACCACAAAGAGACAACAATACATCAGACAACACCACAAAGAGACAACAATACATCAGACAAGACAACAAGGTAGAGACAACAATACATCAGACAACACCACAAAGAGACAACAATACATCAGACAACACCACAAAGGGCAAGAAGGTAGAGACAACAATACATCAGACAACACCACAAAGAGACAACAATACATCACACAACACCACAAAGAGACAACAATACATCACACAACACCACAAAGGGCAAGAAGGTAGAGACAACAATACATCAGCAACACCACAAAGAGCAAACAATACATCACACAACACCACAAAGAGACAACAATACATCAGACAACACCACAAAGGGCAAGAAGGTAGAGACAACAATACATCAGCAACACCACAAAGAGCAAACAATACATCACACAACACCACAAAGGGCAAGAAGGTAGAGACAACAATACATCAGACAACACCACAAAGAGACAACAATACATCAGACAACACCACAAAGAGACAACAATACATCAGACAACACCACAAAGGGCAAGAAGGTAGAGACAACAATACATCAGACAACACCACGAAGAGACAACAATACATCACACAACACCACAAAGAGACAACAATACATCAGACAACACCACAAAGAGACAACAATACATCACACAACACCACAAAGAGACAACAATACATCACACAACACCACAAAGGGCAAGAAGGTAGAGACAACAATACATCAGACAACACCACAAAGAGACAACAATACATCACACAACACCACAAAGATACAACAATACATCAGAAAACACCACAAAGAGACAACAATACATCAGACAACACCACAAAGGGCAAGAAGGTAGAGACAACAATACATCAGACAACACCAAAAAGAGACAACAATACATCAGACAACACCACAAAGAGACAACAATACATCACACAACACCACAAAGGTTAAGAAGGTAGAGACAACAATACATCAGACAACACCACAGACAACAATAATAACAATAATAATATAATAATATATCCCATTTAGCAGACGCTTTTGTCCAAAACTTACAAGTCGAGCTACATCACACAACACCACAAAGGCCACTACTTTTTACAATACATGGGTCAGACAACACCCAGCGGGAATCGAACCCACGACGCTTGGCGTTGCAAGCGCCATGCTCTACCGACAGAGCCACACAGGACCAATACATCAGACAACACCACAAAGAGACAACAATACATCAGACAACACCACAAAGAGACAACAATACATCACACAACACCACAAAGAGACAACAATACATCACACAACACCACAAAGAGACGACAATACATCACACAACACCACAAAGGGCAAGTAGGTAGAGACAACAATACATCAGACAATACCACAAAGAGACAACAATACATCACACAACACCACAAAGGTTAAGAAGGTAGAGACAACAATACATCACACAACACCACAAAGAGACAACAATACATCAGACAACACCACAAAGAGACAACAATACATCAGACAACACCACAAAGAGAAGACAATACATCACACAACACCACAAAGGGCAAGAAGGTAGAGACAACAATACATCACACAACACCACAAAGAGACAACAATACATCAGACAACACCACAAAGAGACAACAATACATCAGACAACACCACAAAGAGACAACAATACATCAGACAACACCACAAAGAGACAACAATACATCACACAACACCACAAAGAGACATCAATACATCACACAACACCACAAAGGGCAAGAAGGTAGAGACAACAATACATCAGACAACACTACAAAGAGACAACAATACATCAGACAACACCACAAAGAGACAACAATACATCAGACAACACCACAAAGAGACAAATATACATCAGACAACACCACAAAGAGACAACAATACATCAGACAACACCACAAAGGGCAAGAAGGTAGAGACAACAATACATCAGACAACACCACAAAGAGACAACAATACATCACACAACACCACAAAGAGACAACAATACATCAGACAACACCACAAAGAGACAACAATACATCACACAACACCACAAAGAGACAACAATACATCAGACAACATCACAAAGAGACAACAATACATCACACAACACCACAAAGGGCAAGAAGGTAGAGACAACAATACATCAGACAACACCACAAAGAGACAACAATACATCAGACAACACCACAAAGACTACAATACATCAGACAACATCACAGAGACAACAATACATCAGACAACACCACAAAGAGACAACAATACATCAGACAACACCACAAAGGGCAAGAAGGTAGAGACAACAATACATCAGACAACACCACAAAGAGACAACAATACATCACACAACACCACAAAGAGACAACAATACATCAGACAACACCACAAAAAGACAACAATACATCACACAACACCACAAAGAGACAACAATACATCACACAACACCACAAAGGGCAAGAAGGTAGAGACAACAATACATCAGCAACACCACAAAGAGCAAACAATACATCACACAACACCACAAAGATACAACAATACATCACACAACACCACAAAGAGACAACAATACATCACACAACACCACAAAGGGCAAGAAGGTAGAGACAACAATACATCAGCAACACCACAAAGAGCAAACAATACATCACACAACACCACAAAGATACAACAATACATCAGAAAACACCACAAAGAGACAACAATACATCAGACAACACCACAAAGGGCAAGAAGGTAGAGACAACAATACATCAGACAACACCACAAAGAGACAACAATACATCACACAACACCACAAAGAGACAACAATACATCAGACAACACCACAAAAAGACAACAATACATCACACAACACCACAAAGAGACAACAATACATCACACAACACCACAAAGGGCAAGAAGGTAGAGACAACAATACATCAGCAACACCACAAAGAGCAAACAATACATCACACAACACCACAAAGAGACAACAATACATCACACAACACCACAAAGGTTAAGAAGGTAGAGACAACAATACATCAGACAACACCACAAAGAGACAACAATACATCAGACAACACCACAAAGAGACAACAATACATCAGACAACACCACAAAGAGACAACAATACATCAGACAACACCACAAAGAGACAACATTACATCAGACAACACCACAAAGAGACGACAATACATCACACAACACCACAAAGTGCAAGTAGGTAGAGACAACAATACATCAGACAACACCACAAAGAGACAACAATACATCAGACAATACCACAAAGAGACAACAATACATCAGACAATACCACAAAGAGACAACAATACATCACACAACACCACAAAGGTTAAGAAGGTAGAGACAACAATACATCAGACAACACCACAAAGAGCAAACAATACATCACACAACACCACAAAGAGACAACAATACATCAGACAACACCACAAAGAGACAACAATACATCAGACAACACCACAAAGAGACGACAATACATCACACAACACCACAAAGGGCAAGAAGGTAGAGACAACAATACATCAGAAAACACCACAAAGAGACAACAATACATCAGACAATACCACAAAGAGACAACAATACATCAGACAACACCACAAAGGGCAAGAAGGTAGAGACAACAATACATCAAAGAGCAAACAATACATCAGACAACACCACAAAGGGCAAGAAGGTAGAGACAACAACCACAAAGAGACAACAATACATCACACAACACCACAAAGAGACAACAATACATCAGACAACACCACAAAGAGACAACAATACATCACACAACACCACAAAGAGACATCAATACATCACACAACACCACAAAGGGCAAGGTAGAGACAACAATACATCAGACAACACTACAAAGAGACAACAATACATCAGACAACACCACAAAGAGACAACAATACATCAGACAACACCACAAAGAGACAAATATACATCAGACAACACCACAAAGAGACAACAATACATCAGACAACACCACAAAGGGCAAGAAGGTAGAGACAACAATACATCAGACAACACCACAAAGAGACAACAATACATCACACAACACCACAAAGAGACAACAATACATCAGACAACACCACAAAGAGACAACAATACATCACACAACACCACAAAGAGACAACAATACATCACACAACACCACAAAGGGCAAGAAGGTAGAGACAACAATACATCAGCAACACCACAAAGAGCAAACAATACATCACACAACACCACAAAGATACAACAATACATCAGACAACACCACAAAGAGACAACAATACATCAGACAACACCACAAAGGGCAAGAAGGTAGAGACAACAATACATCAGACAACACCACAAAGAGACAACAATACATCAGACAACACCGCAAAGAGACAACAATACATCACACAACACCACAAAGGTTAAGAAGGTAGAGACAACAATACATCAGACAACACCACAGACAACAATACATCAGACAACACCACAAAGAGACAACAATACATCAGACAACACCACAAAGAGACAACAATACATCAGACAACACCACAAAGAGACAACAATACATCAGACAACACCACAAACAACAATACATCAGACAACACCACATCAGACAACACCACAAAGAGACAACAATACATCAGACACCACAAAGAGACAACAATACATCAGACAACACCACAAAGAGACAACAATACATCAGACAACACCACAAAGAGACAACAATACATCAGACAACACCACAAAGAGACGACAATACATCACACAACACCACAAAGGGCAAGTAGGTAGAGACAACAATACATCAGACAACACCACAAAGAGACAACAATACATCAGACAATACCACAAAGAGACAACAATACATCAGACAATACCACAAAGAGACAACAATACATCACACAACACCACATAGGTTAAGAAGGTAGAGACAACAATACATCAGACAACACCACAAAGAGCAAACAATACATCACACAACACCACAAAGAGACAACAATACATCAAACAACACCACAAAGAGACGACAATACATCACACAACACCACAAAGGGCATGAAGGTAGAGACAACAATACATCAGACAACACCACAAAGAGACAACAATACATCAGACAATACCACAAAGAGACAACAATACATCAGACAACACCACAAAGAGACAACAATACATCAGACAACACCACAAAGGGCAAGAAGGTAGAGACAACAATACATCAGACAACACCACAAAGAGACAATACATCAGACAACACCACAAAGAGACAACAATACATCACACAACACCACAAAGAGACAACAATACATCACACAACACCACAAAGGGAAAGAAGGTAGAGACAACAATACATCAGACAACACCACAAAGAGACAACAATACATCACACAACACCACAAAGAGACAACAATACATCAGACAACACCACAAAGAGACAACAATACATCAGACAACACCACAAAGAGACAACAATACATCAGACAACACCACAAAGAGACAACAATACATCAGACAACACCACAAAGAGACAACAATACATCAGACAACACCACAAAGGGCAAGAAGGTAGAGACAACAATACATCAGACAACACCACAAAGAGACAACAATACATCACACAACACCACAAAGAGACAACAATACATCAGACAACACCACAAAGAGACAACAATACATCACACAACACCACAAAGGGCAAGAAGGTAGAGACAACATTACATCAGCAACACCACAAAGAGCAAACAATACATCACACAACACCACAAAGAGACAACAATACATCAGACAACACCACAAAGAGACAACAATACATCAGACAACACCACAAAGAGACAACAATACATCAGACAACACCACAAAGGGCAAGAAGGTAGAGAAAACAATACATCAGACAACACCACAAAGAGACAACAATACATCAGACAACACCACAAAGAGACAACAATACATCACACAACACCACAAAGAGACAACAATACATCAGACAACACCACAAAGAGAATGAAGGTAGAGACAACAATACATCAGACAACACCACAAAGAGCAAACAATACATCACACAACACCACAAAGAGACAACAATATATCAGACAACACCACAAAGAGACAACAATACATCAGACAACACCACAAAGGGCAAGAAGGTAGAGACAACAATACATCAGACAACACCACAAAGAGCAAACAATACATCACACAACACCACAAAGAGACAACAATATATCAGACAACACCACAAAGAGACAACAATACATCAGACAACACCACAAAGGGCAAGAAGGTAGAGACAACAATACATCACACAACACCACAAAGAGACAACAATACATCAGACAACGCCACAAAGAGCAAACAATACATCACACAACACCACAAAGAGACAACAATACATCAGACAACACCACAAAGAGCAAACAATACATCACACAACACCACAGAGAGACAACAATACATCAGACAACACCACAAAGAGACAACAATACGTCAGACAACACCACAAAGAGAAAGAAGTTAGAGACAACAATACATCAGACAACACCACAAAGAGATAGAAGGTAGAGACAACAATACATCAGACAACACCACAAAGAGCAAACAATACATCACACAACACCACAAAAAGACAACAATACATCAGACAACACCACAAAGGGCAAGAAGGTAGAGACAACAATACATCAGACAACACCACAAAGAGACAACAATACATCAGACAACACCACAAAGAGTCAACAATACATCAGACAACACCACAAAGAGACAACAACACATCACACAACACCACAAAGAGACAACAATACATCACACAACACCACAAAGAGACAACAATACATCAGACAACACCACAAAGAGACAACAATACATCAGACAACACCACAAAGAGACAACAATACATCACACAACACCACAAAGAGACAACAATACATCAGACAACACCACAAAGGGCAAGAAGTTAGAGACAACAATACAGGAAAGACCCAGAGTTACCTCTGCTTCAGAGGATCAGTTCATTAGAGTTACCTGTCTCTCATGAGGACCGCCACAGGAAAGGAAGACCCAGAGTTACCTCTGCTGCAGACGAGAAGCTCATTAGAGTTACCTGTCTCTCATGAGGACCACCACAGGAAAGGAAGACCCAGAGTTACCTCTGCTGCAGAGGATCAGTTCATTACAGTTACCTGTCTCTCATGAGGACCGACAACACCACAGGAAGGAAGACATCCAGAGTTACCTCTGCTGCAGAGGATAAGTTCATGAGAGTTACCTGTCTCTCATGAGGACCGCCACAGGAAAGGAAGACCCAGAGTTACCTCTGCTGCAGAGGATCAGTTCATTAGAGTTACCTGTCTACTCACAATGAGGACCGCCACAGGAAAGGAAGACCCAGAGTTACAACTCTGCTGCAGAGGAGAAGCTCATTCACACAACACCACAAAGAGTTACACTGTCTCTCATGAGGACCGCCAATACAGGAAAGGAAGACCCAGAGTTACCTCTCTGCAGAGGAGAAGCTCATTAGAGTTACCTGTCTCTCATGAGGACCACCACAGGAAAGGAAGACCCAGAGTTACCTCTGCTGCAGAGGATCAGTTCATTAGAGTTACCTGTCTCTCATGAGGACCGCCACAGGGAAGGAAGACCCAGAGTTACCTCTGCTGCAGAGGATAAGTTCATAGAGTTACCTGTCTTTCATGACAACACCACAAAGGACAAATATACCGACAACACCACAGAAAGGAAGACCCAGAGTTACCTCTGCTGCAGAGGATAAGTTCATTAGAGTTACCTGTCTCTCATGAGGACCGCCACAGGAAAGGAAGACCCAGAGTTACCTCTGCTGCAGAGGATAAGTTCATAAGAGTTACCTGTCAACTCATGAAGACCGCCACAGGAAAGGAAGACCCAGAGTTACCAATCTGCCAGACAACACCACAGAGGATAAGTTCATTAGAGTTACCTGTCTCTCATGAGGACCGCCACAGGAAAGGGAGACCCAGAGTTACCTCTGCTGCAGAGGATAAGTTCATTAGAGTTACCTGTCTACTCATGAGGACCGCCACAGGAAAGGAAGACCCAGAGTTACCTCTGCTGCAGAGGAGAGTTCATTAGAGTTACCTGTCTCAAAGAGACAACGAGGACCGCCACAGGAAAGGAAGACCCAGAGTTACCTCTGCTGCAGAGGATCAGTTCATTAGAGTTACCAGCCTCAGATTGCAGCCCAAATCAATACTTCACAGAGTTCAAGTAACAAACACATCTCAACATCAACTGTTCAGAGGAGACTGGAGTTAATCAGGCCTTCGTGGTTGAATTGCTACAAAGAAACCAAATTACTAAAGGACACTAAGAAGAAGAAGAAACTTGCTTGGGCCAAGAAACACGAGCAATGGACATTAGACCGTTGAAATCTGTCCTTTTGGTCTGATGAGTCCAAATTTGCTATTTTGGTTCCAACCGTCATGTCTTTGTGAGACGCGGAGTAGGTGAACGGATGATCTCCGCATCTGTGGTTCCCACTGTGAAGCAAGGAGGAGGAGGTGTTATGTTGGTGTGGGGGGGGTGCTTTGCTGGTGACACTCTCTGTGATGTATTTAGAATTCAAGGCACACTTAACCAGAGGGTGAGAGAGAGAAAGAGAGCGCCAGAGAGTGACAGACACTATAATATTTGCTCATCGTCCTCCTCTGTTCTATGAGTCACGATCAGTCATTGTGTATTATTATGAACCTCGTCAGCATGGAAACACCATCGTCCCACACGTTTGTTTTTGACCGCCACAGGGAAGGAAGCGTTAGAGGCGATGTCTCGTCATAATAATGAAGTTAATTTGAATTGAATTGAAAATGTGAGAGAG